>NC_057800.1:175687855-175696396 GCF_018294505.1 Triticum aestivum | reverse complement strand
CCGCTGCGGCAACGCCGGCCACCACCCGCCGCCTCCTGCCTCCCCGATCTAGGCGGGATCGGGAGGAGGACGAGCCCCGCGTGGGCCCCGCGGCCCAGTTCCTCCCCGGCCCAGCGCAGCGCCAAGGCCGGCCCGATCTGCCTCCTCCCCCTCGTCCTGGCCCAAGGCCCATGGTGAGCGAGCCCACCGAAATCCTCGCCCGTGCGTAGTATTGCTATGTTGCGCCTGTTCGTTTTTTTTCTTCAGAAAAACTGCTAAGTCCCTAGATTTGCATATTCTGGTGCATACTTTGACCTGCCATATTTTGACGTGTGTTGCTCCGTTTGCTGCGTGTAATATGTAGAAATGTTCATCTGGTCGTGCTCTCCATCTTGTTCCATTGGTCCATGTTCATTTGAGTTCATCTTGATGCCCTAATCATCGTTGCAAGAGTGCTATATAATGTTGTCTGCTGTCTGTTATCAGAACATGCGCATTTGTCATTTTTGCATCTTTTCGTGTGATTTTATTTTGAGCATGAAGTATAAATGTGTTATGAGCTACAACATGCCATCTTCACAGTGGTGCCATCCATGTATTTTGTTTTGCCCTGTAGTGAGTGCATCAAGCTCGTGAAGTGGGCTACTTGTTGTTACTATTTTGCTAGTCTGAAACTGGTATATTGCGATGCTATGTAAACCTGCTGCTACAAGTCATTCTATGCATAATCTGGAGATGTTCACTAAGGATGTTTTGTTCATATGGTTATGCTCTATCCATTCATGCCTCTGTTTGCATTTATAGAGTGCTTTAGCATGTCTTAATCTTGCTCAACTTTTGCTATAAAATGTTCCTGGTAGATTGTTTACATGTTATTCAATTTTGCCAAGGTTGTTATAGTTGATCGATACATGCTATGAACTTGCTCTTTCCATGCTTAGCTTCTTGAGCATGTCTTCTTGCTTATGCTATGCTTATCTTGTCATGCAATGCCTTGTAATGAGTGAATCGAGCTCGCAAAGATGCCTTCATAATTCTGTTTATGCCATGCTCTGTTTTTCTGCCAAGTCTGAATCTGGTAATAAAACTTGCTATGTTTACATGGGTGCCATCATATTTTCTGTGCCCTTTTGGCTCATGGTCAGTAAGGGACTTTTGTTATATGCAATTAGCAGATTCATTTCATGCCTTTGGTTGCCATGATAAGTTCCTGTAGCATGTTGTTTGATAGCTCTAAACATTGCAACCTGATGTTATTTCTGCCATGTCCAGTGATTTCCACTAAGTCTGTGAACCTGTTATTATTTGCAATCTTGCCATGTCCTTTTGAGCATGTTCTAGTAGTTTCTGGAGATAGCTCAGTGTTCATGTTTTGTCATGCTTTATCTGTACATCACGTCCATGCCTTTTGTTTTCATCTGGAGATCTTGTAGCATGTTGTTTTGATGCTTGCAATATGCCTAGCTGCTGTATTGGACAGCTTGTCCTTTAACCTTGTATAGAGTGTATGTGTTGATCCGTTGCTCCGTTTTGAGTGTGCTCTACATAAAACTTGCTTAATTTTGCATGTAGTTTCATATTACCTTGTTGGATCCACGTTTCAAATGTGTTTGCTTGATGTTTGAATGCATTTTTCATCAATGCCATGTTTGACTTGTTTTGCTCATATCTTCTAGGCCATAGCTTCGAATCTAATGAACTTTATATGTAACTTGATTAGAATTTCGTGTAGATCATCATGGTGGATCTTAACTTGCTGTTTAATAACTTGAACATAAGGTTTATTCAGATCTGGACCAATTTCGAAATTTGCATATGAGGACTTACCGGAATTGTTCTATGTTGTTTTCGGCCTCATTTAAACTTGCTTTGATGTGTTGCTCTTGTATGCATCATCTCTTGCCATGAGTAGCTTCATGTAGCCTTGTAATGCATCATACTTGGTTGAGCATTGTGCCTTGTTCATGTGTGGTGTGTTTACCATGTTGCGTGCTTCTTCTCGATAGTTCCCGTTTCGTTGCGATCGTGAGGATTCGTTCGTCTATGATTGGTTCGTCTTAGTGGCTTCATCTTCTTCATGGACTCGTTCTTCTTCCTAGCGGGATTTCAGGCAAGATGACCGTCACCTTGGATCTCACAACTATCATTGCTATGCTAGTTGCTTCGCTCTATCGCTATGCTGCGTTACCTACCACTTGCTTATCAAGCCTCCCAAATTACGATGAACCACTAACCTTTGCCACCCTTCCTAGCAAACCGCTGTTTGGCTATGTTACCGCTTTTGCTCAGCCCCTCTTATAGCGTTGCTAGTTGCAGGTGAAGATGAAGATTGCTCCATGTTGGATTATGTTTATGTTGGGATATCACAATATCTCTTATATTATTAATGCATCTATATATTTGGTAAAGGGTGGAAGGCTCGGCCTTATGCCTGGTGTTTTGTTCCACTCTCACCGCCCTAGTTTTCGTCATATCGGTATTATGTTCTCGGATTTTGCGTCCCTAACGCGGTTGGGTGATTTATGGGACCCCCTTGATAGTTCGCTTTGAATAAGACTCCTCCAGCAAGGCCCAACATTGGTTTTACCATTTGCCTCACCTATCCCCTTTTATTTCCCTTGGGTTTCCGGAGCCAAAGGGTCATCTTTATTTTAGCCCCCCCCCCCCGGGCCAGTGCTCCTTCGAGTGCTGGTCCAAACTGGAGTCCTTTGCAGCGCCACCTCGGGGAAACTTGAGGCCTGGTTTTAGTTGTACGGAGTGCTCATCCGGTGTGCCCTGAGAACGAGATATGTGCAGCTCCTATCGGGATTTGTCGGCACAGTCGGGTGGTCTTGCTGGTCTTGTTTTACCATTGTTGAAATGTCTTGTAAACGGGATTCCGAGACTGACCGGGTCTTCCCGGGAGAAGGAATATCTTTCGTTGATCGCGAGAGCTTATAATGGGCTAAGTTGGGACACCCCTGCAGGGTTTGAACTTTCGAAAGCCGTGCCCGCGGTTATGTGGCAGATGGGAATTTGGTGATATCCGGTTGTAGTAAACTTGAAGTAAACTCTTCTAAAATACACCAATCGCGTGCGTAACCATGAGTGTCTCTTTTCGGGGTTGTTCGAGAGGAGAACACGGTTCTTGGGTTATGTTTGACATAAGTAGGAGTTCAGGATCACTTCTTGATCATTACTAGTTGACAACCGCTTGCTTTGATTCTTTTCTCGCTCTTATTTGCGCAAGTTAGCCACCATACATTGCTTAGCCGCTGCTGCAACCTCACCACTTTACCCCTTCCTTACCCATTAAGCTTTGCTAGTCTTTATACCCATGGTAATGGGATTGCTGAGTCCTCGTGGCTCACAGATTACTACAACAACAGTTGCAGGTACGGGTTTTGCGATGATCATGACGTGAGAGCGATACTCGATTGCTTGTGTTGGAGTTCTTCTTCTTCTTCGTCGATCTTGGGTTAGGTTCCTGGTCAGCAGCCTGGGCTAGCAGGGTGGACGTCGTTTAAGTTTCTGCTTATGTTTCATCCATAGTCGAATGTTGATCTTGTATATGATGTATTGTTGTATTCATGTGACATTGTATGTCTTGGATGTATTCCCACTATTATGTAATGTTGTTGTAATGATATCCACCTTGCAAAAGCGTCTTCAAGATGCACTTCTATCCTTGGTGGGACCTTCGAGTTCCTTTAGGATAGGGTCGCATCTTGGGCGTGACAGAAAAGTAGATACGTTAGAGACGTATCAACTCCCCCAAGCTTAAACCTTTGCTTGTCCTCAAGCAATTCAGTTGACAAACTGAAAGTGATAAAGAAAAACTTCCACAAAATCTGTTTGATCTTGTTGTTGCAAATATGTAAAGCCAGCATTCAAGTTTTCAGCATAGATTATGAACTGACCATATTCACAATAACATTTAGGTCCCATGTTTACGCATATCAATGGCATAATCAACTAGCGAGCAATAATAATAAATCTCGGATGACAACACTTTCTCAAAACAATCATAACATGATATAACAGGATGGTATCTCGCTAGCCCTTTCTGAGACCGCAAAACATAAATGCAAAGCACCTCTGAAGATCAAGGACTGACTAGACATTGTAATTCATGGTAAAAGAGATCCAGTCACAGTCATACTCAATGTAAATTAATAGCAATGCATGCAAATTGCAGCGGTGCTCTCCAACTGGTGATTTTTAATAAGAGGATGATGACTCAACATAAAAGTAAATGGATAGGCCCTTCGCAGAGGGAAGCAGGGATTTGTAGAGGTGCTAGAGCTTGAGTTTTGAAACAGAGATAAATAATATTTTGAGTGGAATACTTTCATTGGCAACATAACAACCAAGAGATCTTGATATCTTCCATGCTACACACATTATAGGCAGTTCCCAAACAGAATGGTAAAGTTTATACTCCCCCACCACCAACAAGCATCAATCCATGGCTTTCCCGAAACAACGGGTGCCTCCAACTAACAACAGTCCTGGGGGAGTTTTGTTTGCAATTATTTTGATTTGAGCATGGGACTGGGCATCCCGGTTACCGGCCATTTTCTCGTGAGTGATGAGCGGAGTCCACTCATCGCGAGAATAACCCACCTAGCATGGAAGATATAGACAGCCCTAGTTGATACATGAGATATTCGATCATACAAAACAGAATTTCATTTGAAGGTTTAGAGTTTGGCACATACAAATTTACTTGGAACGGCAGGTAAATACTGCATATAGGAAGGTATGGTGGACTCATATGGAATAACTTTGGGGTTTATGGAAGTGGATGCACAAGCAGTATTCCTGCTTACTACAAGTGAAGGCTAGAAAGAGACTGGGAAGCGACCAACTAGAGAGCGACAACAGTCATGAACATGCATTAAAATTAATCAACAATGAGTGCAAGCATGAGTAGGATATAATTCATCATGAACATAAATATCGTGGAGGCTATGTTGATTTTGTTTCAACTACATGCGTGAACATGTGCCAAGTCAAGCCACTTAAATCGTTCAAAGGAGGATACCACCCTATCATACCACATCACAACCATTTTAATAGCATGTTGGCACGCAAGGTAAACCATTATATACTCCTAGCTAATTAAGCATGGCATGAGCAACTATAATATCTAATTGTCATTGCAAACATGTTTCATTCATAATAGGCTGAATCAAGAACAATGAACTAATCATATTTACAAAAACAAGATAGGTCGAGTTCATACCAGCTTCTCTCATCTCAATCAGTCCATCATATATCGTCATTATTGTCTTTCACTTGCACGACCGAACGGGGTGAATAATAATAGTGCACATGCATTGGACTAAGCTGGAATCTGCAAGCATTTAATATAAGGGAGAAGACAAGGTAATATGGGCTCTTGGTTAAATCAAGAATAATGCATATGAGAGCCACTCAACATTTTCATCATGGTCTTCTCCTCTCGTCCTCCAAAGAAAAGAAATAAAATAAAACTATTTACACGGGAAAGCTCCCAACAAGCAAAAGAAGAACGAGAAATCTTTTTGGGTTTTCTTTTAATTACTACTACCACAGGCATGGAAAGTAAACTAGCTAAAAGCTACAACCACTAGTAGAAAAGAGGGCTTTGGTTCAGGCCGAGTCAGCCCATTAGTCCCGGTTCAGTCTAGAACCGGGACCAAAGGGGGCAACTGTCCCGGTTCGTGAGCCCAGGGGGCTGGCCGGGCCACGTGAGCCATTGGTCCCGGTTCGTCTGGACCTTTTGGTCCCGGTTGGTGGGACGAACCGGCACCAATGGGCCTGGCTCCTGGCCCACCACCATTGGTCCCGGTTGGTGGCTTCAACCGGGACCATAGGCTGCCCTTTAGTCCTGGTTCATGCCACGAACCGGGACCAATGAGGTGCCTATATATACCCCTCGCCCGCGAGCAGAGCACTCTAGTGAGTGCTTGGTTTTTCTCTGGCCGGCGAGGGGAGGGCTTTGTGGTGCTCTAGCTGACCTCCTATGCACATGAGGTGTTCGATGAAATGCCCGAGCCACACTAGTTAAGCTTTCTCCTCTCAAAGCTCAACCTCAAAGCTCCATTTTCCTCGAGATTTGTCTAGGTTTAGCGGCCCGTCACATCCCATTCCGGTCTTCGCCGCCGTCGATCGCCTGCACCAATCACATCGTCGGCACCATCGTGGTGAGCCTCTTGTTCTTATCTTCTTTCTGAAAGAAAAAAATCTTACTTTAGATGATACTTGTATATTTTTCTTACTATTTTATTGTTTGTTATTATATAGTGCTATGGTTTTGGTATCCGCTCCCGGCGGCCCTCGTCCTGTCTATGATTTGGATGTGGTATATATTATCTTTATGACTATTGGTTCATTTATTGTTTATGAAAATTATGCCGACCAACGTGACATAGATTTTATTTATCTAGGAGGTATGTGAACCAGAAATTCCAACAGACCCTATTGTCGAGAGGTTAAATTTAGTTGAAGAAGAAAACAATTTTTTGAAGGAAAAAATAAAAAAAATGAGGAGGAGAAGATGATATTGGAGTTGCATGTTGCGGATGTCGTCGATGATCACAAGATCAAGATGGATGCAATGCGCTTGAAGATTAGAAAGATAAGAAAATATGCCATTCATACCGAGGCTTGGTATCATTATGCCATTGGATCAATTGTTACCTTGGTTGCGATTATGATCGCATTTGTTTTCGCATTGAAATGTTTTACATAGTTTCAGTGTATGGTTTATTAATTAGATGCTCTGGAGAGCTATATGTTGTTAGATGAGAACTATGTATGTACTTTAGTTTTAATGTGATGATGAACTTCTCTTAATTTGGTCACTTAATTATCTATTCATGATGTTCTGTAATGGTTTTTGACACACTTAATTATATATAATGCACGCAGATGAAACGACAATGGATGTACGGTGACAGACACCTCCGAGTACATTAAGGGCGTGCATCATTTTCTCGAAGTGGCTGAGGAAAACAACCAGAATGGTTTTATGTGTTGCCCATGCCCTAAATGTGGGAATACGAAGTCTTACTCTGACCGGAAAATCCTTCACACCCACCTGCTTTACAAAGGTTTCATGCCACACTATAATGTTTGGACGAGGCACGGAGAAATAGGGGTTATGATGGAAGACGACGAAGAAGAAGAGGACAATGACAACTATGTGCCCCCCCGAATACGGTGATGCTACAACGGGGGAAGCTGCTGAAGATCAAGAGGAACCAGATGATGTGCCCCCTGAATACGGTGATGCTGCAACGGGTGAAGCTGCTGAAGATCAAGAGGAACCAGACGATGTGCCCGATGATGATGATCTCCGCCGGGTCATTGTCGATGCAAGGACGCAATGCGAAAGTCAAAAGGAGAAGCTGAAGTTCGATCGCATGTTAGAGGATCACAAAAAAGGGTTGTACCCCAATTGCAAAGATGGCAACACAAAGCTCGGTACCGTACTGGAATTGCTGAAGTGGAAGGCAGAGAATGCTGTGCCTGACAAATGATTTGAGAAGCTACTGAAAATATTGAAGAAGAAGCTTCCAAAGGATAACGAATTGCCCGACAGTACATATGCAGCAAAGAAGGTCGTATGCCCTCTAGGATTGGAGGTGCAGAAGATACATGCATGCCCTAATGACTGCATCCTCTACCGCGATGCGTACAAGGATCTGAACGCATGCCCGGTATGTGGTGCGTTGCGGTATAAGATCAGACGAGATAACCCTGGTGATGTTGATGGCGAGCCCCCCAGGAAGAGGGTTCCTGCAAAGGTGATGTGGTATGCTCCTATAATACCACGGTTGAAACATTTGTTCAGAAATGAAGAGCATGCCAAGTTGATGCGATGGCACAGTGAGGACCGTAAGAAAGACGGGAAGTTGAGAGCACCCGCTGACGGGTCGAAGTGGAGAAAAATCGAGAGAAAGTACTGGGATGAGTTTGCAGGTGACCCAAGGAACGTATGGTTTGGTTTAAGCGCGGATGGCATTAATCCTTTCGGGGAGTAGAGCAGCAATCACAACACCTGGCCCGTGACTCTATGTATGTATAACCTTCCTCCTTGGATGTGCATGAAGCGAAAGTTCATTATGATGTCAGTTCTCATCCAAGGCCAACAACCTGGCAACGACATTGATGTGTACCTAAGGCCATTAGTTGAAGAACTTTTACAGCTGTGGAATGGAAACGGTGTACGTACGTGGGATGAGCACAAACAGGAGGAATTTAACCTGCACGCGTTGCTGTTTGTAACCATCAATGATTGGCCCGCTCTCAATAACCTTTCAGGACAGATAAACAAGGGATACCACGCATGCACGCACTGTTTTGATGCGGGGCAGCACAAGGCCTTTGGTCCCGGTTGGTGCCACCAACCAGGACTAAAGGGGTGCATTGGTACCGGTTCGTGGGACCAACCGGGACCAATGCCACCCTTTAGTCCCAGTTGGTGCCACCAACCGGGACCAAAGGCCACCGCTTCCCGCCCTTTGGGCTGCTGAAAAGAGACCTTTGGTCCCGGTTGGTGGCACCAACCGGGACTAAAGGGTGGCATTGGTC
>NC_057800.1:175571411-175687027 GCF_018294505.1 Triticum aestivum | reverse complement strand
ATATACCTGGCTAGGAAGAAGGAAGAAGAAGAAGAAGAAAAAGAAGGAGAGGAAAAAGGAAAATAAGAAGAGGAAAAAGGAGAAGAAGATGAGAGGAAGAAAAGGAAGAGGAGAAGAAGAGGAGAGGAAGAAAAGGAAGAGGAGAAGAAGAAAGGAATAGAGGAGAAGAAAAAATAATAGAAAATAGATTTTCTATTTTTTTCTTCTTCTCCTCTTTTTTTCTTCTTTTTTTCTTTGATCTTCTCCTCTATTCCTTTCTTCTTCTCCTCTTTTTATTTCTTCTTCGTTTTCTTATGTTTTATCGGGTCTTTCATCGTCGATATACCCCTCCCGATAACTTCAACATGAGGGGGGGGTCGATATAACCCCCTCCCTGATAATATCATTTTCCCATGTACGTATGTCGTCGTTGTCGATATAACCCCCTCATGTGGGGGGGGGGTCGATATACCCCCTCCCCGATAACATTATTTTCCCGTGTATGTATGTCGTCATTGTCGATATTACCCCCTCCCGAATAACTTCGACATGAGGGGCAGTCGATATATACCCCCTCTCGACTGTGATAACTTATACCGCGGGAGCACCCCCCGACCCTCTCGCTCGACCAAAACTCTCAAGGACACCCAAACCCTAGAAAGAAACGATGTCGATCTCCTACCCCCTCCCGCCGCGCCCCTACCCGACAAACTCTCTCGAGGCCACCCCAAACCCTTGAAGCGTTGTCGAGGCCACCCCAAACCCTAGAGAAGCAGCGTTGAGGCCACTAATTAATATGATTCCTTACTATGATTAGCTAGCTAGTTCTATGTTTGCCACTAATATATCCATCTATCATGTTTGAATAATGATTGCCATGTTGTAAATATTTGTAGAAACTATGGACACCCCCCGAGACGAAGCAACAGAAGCGGTGTTGGGGGACATAATCGCACAAGGAGGTGATGCCGTCTTCTCGTTTCTCAACGACACCGATGTTCTGGAAGGACAGGGTGAAGAAGCGGGCTATGATTATGATGGCTCCTTTGACCCAATGCCGGTGCAAGGAGACCGTGAGGATGGCTCCGGTGACCCAATGACGGTGCAAGAAGGAGACCGTGATGATGGCTCCGGTGACCGAACCGAGTCCGGCCAGGTATATATATTAGTTAGCCTGTGCTGACTAGCTAATTGATGCATTCATTGTTTTGGTATGTACACATATTAATTAACTCTCGTCTTTCTTCTTTTTTCTAGCCTTCCAGATCGAGCACAACTTCGGTAAAGAGACGAGGCCCAAAGAAAAAGTTGCGCTCGGATGAAAGGTTTGAGATCACAGCAATCGTGCGCGACGGCCAACCGATTGAACCCATCCGGATAAAAGATGCATTTGCTGCTCAGTGCGGGGTTCTTGTAAGGGACAAGATCTCGATCAGCATCCACCAATGGTATAAGACTAAGAACGAAGACCCTGAGGTGTCTTATGTCAATGATATGCAGAAAGATGATCTTTGGACTGAGCTGAAGTCAAATTTCACCCAACCGCCAGAGGAGGATCCGGAGAAGCCAGTTAAAGAGCAATTAATCAAGTCTTTTGCTCTTAAGAAGATGCCAGACCTATTCAGGAGGTGGAAGAATGAGCTGAAAAGGTTTGTCGACAAAGAAGAGACACCAGAATTCATCGGCAAATATGAGAAGATCAGAGATCACTGGCCCGCATTTGTGGCCCACAAGACAACGGAAAAGAGTAAAAAGAAGTCGGTGACAAACAAGCAAAATGCTGCGAAGAAGAAGCTTCACCATCGCACGGGGTCAGGTGGCTACCTCAAAGCGCGGCCTAAGTGGGCCAAGCCTGAGAATGATCTGCTTGATAAAGGGATCGAACCAGAGACAATGAACTGGCCAGACCATTGCCGGACTTGGTTCTTTGGGGCTGGCGGAACCTTGGACCCTGTACCAGGGAAGTGCCTTTGGACGGACGAGCAACTGAAAATACCAGTCAAGAGGCTTCAGCACTATATCGATGCAGTGCAGCAAGGGACGTTTGTTCCAGACAGAGAGAACGACGAGCTCACAATGGCCCTCGGGAATCCTGAGCACCCTGGACGGAAATGAGGCACTCCAGGCTCCGTTCCGTGGAAGGCTAGTTTTCTGGACGCAGGCGGTTACAAATGCCAGGAGAGGAGGAAAAAATTGCAGCAGACCCAACTGCAGGCACTGCATGCAAGGGTACAAGCGATAGAGGAACGAGAAGCACGCAGCAAACGACTTGCCGAAGCTTCCCCTTAAGCTACCCCGCCATCTCAGCGGAGAAGTAGCATGGCTTCCACCAAGCTGCTTCAGCTAGAGCATGTCTTGACGGCTCCTGCCAGCTACCCCGGGGATGCTATCATGGAGTCTCAACATTTCCACCTTCTGACGCAATGGGAGAACTTCAAAGTCAAGGCGGTTGTCGGCTCTGTTCGACCTCCTGAACCCGGTGCAACTTTTCACTGTTGTCCGATTCCAGAAGGATATGCTAGAGTGACGGTGGATGAAATAACGGAGGGATTTGAGGACCTCTAGCTTGACCACCCTACTAGTGAAGGGGAGACTCGATCGGCTGGGTTCTGCTCTGAAGACTCCATGCCTATGGCGGAAGAAGCTCATCAACCTTCTGATCTGGATGCCTCCGCCTCCTCCGATGACGATGACGAGTCAGGGCACTCCGCCTCCTCCAGCGCCTCCTCCTCCGGCGAGTGACGATCAGGGCACTCGGGCTCCTTCTCTGGCGTGTGGCGGCACTCCGCCTCCTTCTCCGCCTGCGCCGGCGCGCCCGAGCAGCCAGCCTCCTCCTTCTCCACCTCGTCAGCAAGGGCGGAAGAGACCCGCCGCCGCTCCGGCGCGTCGTAGTCCTTCTCCTCCGCCTCGTAAGCAAGGAAAGAAGACAGCCGCAGCCGCTCCGTCTGCTCTCCCAGCGTCTAGCAGTACAGCCAGAGGCAGGAGGCAATACAGATTCGGTCCTTCTCTGAAGACTCCAGAGAAGTTACCATACGAGATGACCCCGGAGGAGAACACCAAGATCGTGCGAGCCGAAGTGACGAACTTGTTTCAAGGGGTGAAAGCAAAGAAACATCCACCTCCGGAGGAGAAGGTAGATCTGGTGAAAGCGAAGCGCACTCTGGCTGCCCTAACAAAACCACCAAAGTCTCCGCCGAAAGGCAACTATGAGCGCATTATTGGAAAGACATTTGTTGAAGCGGAGCGGTCGGGAAGTACTGTCAGTGATCAAAGGATAAAAGAACGACGAGCTGGGAAAAAAATTGCCCAGCTCGGCGAACAAGCGAACCAATCGTGCCCCCCGCTCAAGGTGTCTAGCGACATCGTCGCTAAAGATCCGAGGATGGTGCCCGGTTATAGCAATCTTGGAGATTACCTGCGCGACGATGTACATTATGATTTCTTGGAGGTGGTACACAGATACGAGTACGGGAAGCCTCTCGTCAAAGATGAAAGATCTCTAACAACGATGATGCGAAGATTGCATGATTGGTACATGAAAACCTGCAGAGAGTCTGGGGGAATACTTTGACGCTGAGAGTTAGAGAGGAGCATGACCTCGTTGGAATTAAACTGTTGAATGTTCCATTTGAGGAGTTCTTCCAGTTTTTCAATCAAAGGGCCCTCAATAAATTAACGGTCACCTGCTACTGTCTGTAAGTAGTACTACCTCTGTCATTAAGTCTCTCTATATAGGTCAGCTCTTTCATTGCATGTATTTATAATTATCCTCACTATATTATGCAGATTGAAGATCGCCGAATTGAAGAAAAGACAAGTCGGTGATATTGGGTTCATTAACACAAATCTCATAGATGCAACTGAGGTTAAATATCATGCTGAAGGTACCGAGGCCAACTTTCTATGATCGTTGGTAATAAATGAAAACAAAGATATAATACTCTTTCCTTACAACTTCAAGTAAGTGTTACTGTCTTGTGCATATTTGGTTTCCCTTATATATTAGTCCAGGTTATAGTAATGTAATTGATGAGTAATGCATGCATGCGCAGTTTCCACTATATTCTCCTAGAGATTAAGCTTGAGCAAGGACTAGAAACCGTCTTAGACTCGAGACGAAAAGATCCCTAGGAGTATGCGGACATGACTCAAATCCTCGAGAAGTAAGTTAAATCGATCATTATGCACCATATCAGCAACTTTGTTCATTTCCTGATATCAAGTAATTGTTTTCTTTGTCTAGCAGGGTTTTGAGAAAATTCACCAAAAAAGCTCTGGGACCGCTGAAGAAGCTGCAATTTAGACACCCGAAAGTAAGTACTATAGTAGCATGTTCCGCGCGTCTCCTAGTGATTCAAGTGCTAGTTTCATCAATACCATTTGGCATGCTTGCTTATCAGTGATTGACCTCTATTTCTTATAAAGTGGTTGTGGCAGGATCAAGGGAATGATTTCTGTGGATACTACGTTTGCGAGTCCATCCGCCACATGACCTGTGAACGGGGGTACTCTGACGAACAATATGAAGTGCGTAAGCAATAATATTCACAATTTTATTTTATTACCATGATTTGTGTTGAGTTTCATTTATTCATATATATATATATATGTATTGACCCCCTTCTTCAAATTAGATATTTCGGATACGGGATGAACTCCTGCCACCAGATCATATGCGAGCAATTCAAGAGGAATTGGCGGCATTCTTCCTTGACCACGTGATCGCTGAAGACGGAGAATACGATGTGGATCCTGTGTTCATATATAATTAGGAGATTATATTGTAAGAGATAATTATTGTATATATGTAGCCGGTAGTGTTGGATAGATATACGAGAACTTGTTCTTCGACCAATCTCTCGGAGAAGGAGAGGTGGTCGATATCACTTCTCTGTATGCATATATGTTCATGACGATCTTCTGTTTCCTTTGTTTTCTTACTAGCTAGCTAGCATGTCTAGTCCTCTCTATACGTATATAGTACGTAGCATCGACCAAGCACGGACATAAGAGAGGACACTTCTCTCTATTAATTAGCTAGCTAACACAATATATGAAACACCTAAATTAACCCCCCAAAACCCCCAACCCCCCCCCCTTTCAAAAAAAAAACCCCAGCCCCGGAAATGCAGACGCGTGGACGCCTATTGGTCCCGGTTGGTGCCACCAACCGGGACCAAAGGCCCTCCTTCCTAGGCTCGCCGCACCGGCCACGTGGAGGCCCATCTGTCCCGGTTCGTGTAAGAACCGGGACTAAAGGGCTAGGGCATTAGTAACGACCCTTTAGTCCCGGTTCAAAAACCGTGACAAAAGGTCCTTACCAACCGGGACGAATGGCCCCTTTTCTACTAGTGAACTAATTTTTTTGGCTTTTCTTAAGGTTTTTCAAACACACAAGAAGAAGGCTTAGAAAAGAAAATAAACTAGCATGGATAGTACAATGAAAAAGTGTGAGCACCGACACTAGAATGAGTGTGTGAACATGAATGAAATGTCGGTGAGAAATACGTACTCCCCCAAGCTTAGGCCTTTGGCCTAAGTTGGTCTATGCCCAGGGATCAAAGCTACTCTCTCCGGTGTACGGAGGAGTGTCCTCTGGGTGCCACTGGTTGGCGATCTCCAGATCCCACTGATAAACTGACTGTCAATAGGGGTCAAGTGGTGGCTCAGGCTCAGGCCCTGGAACTTGCGTCAGCCTCTAGTATGCATAAATGTCCTCGGGCAAGATGAGGTACGTGCCTGAAAGTATGATAAACAAAGAGGGCGCATGCAAGGTAATAATCTCATAGTGAGTTTTATCAAATATCAAATTGTACTTAAGCATCTTCTTCTTATTTTTAACAATAAATTCATGTGCTACCATACTCTTATAATCTAGAAAAACAGGGGTAGCAACTTTTCCTCTTTCTCATAGTGCCTAATAGGTATCTCAAAGTGTGCAGCAAGGCGTGAAGCAAAGATGCCTCCGAAGATGGGGCCCTTTGTACGGTTCAGACTTAATCGTTTAGCAACAATAGCGCCTAAGCTGAAAGTTGTATCACGAAACAAAGCATGGTGCAAAATGACAAGATCAGGAGCACTAAGATTTCCATAGTTCCCGCGACCAATTAAGCATCTACTAGCAAATATCGCAAAGTAACGTAGAACAAGAGAATGTATACTAGTAATTCTCGCATCGAAAACTTTCCTTGTTTCCCCTATAGCAATTTTATCAATAAATTCATCCACATCACTATGATGTGGTTCCTCGATGCTGCCCACAAAGGGTATCTTGTAGACCTGACAAAAATCATATAGTGACATCTCCTTAACCTCATCATATAAGTGAAACTCCACTGAAGGTGGTGATTTCTTAGCATGGAAATAAAAAAAATTGCATGAAAATATTAGTGAGTAGGATATACTGTTCACGCTAGTCATGGAGGAAGCTGGTGAGGCCTGCATTCTCAGCCAAGTAATAAAAGTCATCATAAATTCCGGCGGCTCCCAAGAACTCATCACAAGGCCATTCGCACGGCCGAACCTCCACAGTGCGAGGAAGATTATATTTGGGCTTTTTATTCTCTTCATTTTGCTTATCCTTCGATCTTCGGCTCGAAGAACCCCTCAACAATCTCTTCAACATTTTCTCCCTCTGAAAATTTCTGAATTTTTTAGTGACTCAAAATAAAAGTGAACCAAACTCAACAAGATTGATAACAACTACTCCCACAAGTGCCTAGAGGCTATATCATGCATTATAACTACTTGGGACCAAATAAATTTGACATGCAAGCTCAAGAACAGGGTCACCTAAGCAGCAAAAATTTGCAATGAATAAAGCACAAAACAAAAACTAATTGGACCATTGGAGGAGTCACATACCGAAGAACAATCCCCCAAAACAGTTTTGTGAATGGAGCTTTGAGCAAGGAGATCGAAAATGGCAGCAAGCTTAGGCTCTTGCCACTCCTTGTTCCATAATCCATCAAATCTTTCACCCAAAACTTGAAAACTTCACAACACAAAACTTAGCAGAAAATCTCGTGAGCTCCGTTAGCGAAAGAAAACAAAAGACCACTTTAAGGTACTATAATTAACTCATTCTTTATTTATATTGGTGTTAAACCTATTGTATTACAACTTCTCTATGGTTTATAAACTATTTTACTAGCCATAGATTCATCAAAATAAGCAAACAACACACGATAAACAGAATCTGTCAAAAACAGAACAGTCTGTAGTAATCTATAACTGACGCAAACTTGTGGGCCCCCTGAGACTCCACCGACCTCAACCCCGAGGGTGCAGGACGCGCCCACCGCTCTGGGGCGCGCCCCCTGCCTCGTGGGCCCCCTGAGACTCCACCGACCTCAACCCCGATTCCATATATTCACTTTCAGGGAGAAAAAACCAGAGAGAAGGATTCATCCGTTTTACAATACGGAGCCGTCGCCAAGCCCTAATCTCTCTCGGGAAGGCTGATCTGGAGTCCGTTCGGGGCTCCGAAGAGGGGAATCCATCGCCGTCGTCATCATCAACCATCCTCCATCACCAATTTCATGATGCTCACAACCGTGCGTGAGCAATTCCATCGTACGCTTGCTGGACGGTGATGGGTTGGATGAGATTTATCATGTAATCGAGTTAGTTTTGTTAGGGTTTGATCCCTAGTATCCATTATGTTCTGAGATTGATGTTGCTATGATTTTGCTATGCTTAATGATTGTCACTAGGGCCCGAGTGCCATGAATTCAGATCTGAACCTATTATGTTTTCATGAATATATGTGAGTTCTTGATCCTATCTTGCAAGTCAATAGTCACCTACTATGTGTTATGATCCGGCAACCCCGAAGTGACAATAATCGGGACCACTCCCGGTGATGACCGTAGTTTGAGGAGTTCATGTATTCACTAAGTGTTAATGCTTTGTCTGGTACTCTATTAAAAGGAGGCCTTAATATCCCCTAATTTCCAATAGGACCCCGCTGCCACGGGAGGGTAGGACAAAAGATGTCATGCAAGTTCTTTTCCATAAGCACATATGACTATATTCGGAATACATGCCTACATTACATTGATGAACTGGAGCTAGTTCTGTGTCACCCTATGTTATAACTGTTGCATGAGGAATCGCATCCCACATAATTATCCATGATTGATCCATTGCCTATGAGCTTTTCACATATTGGTCTCTGCTTAGTTACTTTTCCGTTGCCACTATTACAATACTACAAAAACTGCTACTATTACTTTTGCCACCGTTACCGTTACTTCCATACTACTTTGCTACTAAATACTTTGCTGCAGATATTAAGTCTTTCAGGTGTGGTTGAATTGATAACCCAGCTGCTAATACTTGAGAATATTGTTTGGCTCCCCTTGTGTCGAATCAATAAATTTGGGTTGAATACTCTACCCTCGAAAACTGTTGCGATCCCCTATACTTGTGGGTTATCAAGACTATTTTCTGGCGCCGTTGCCGGGGAGCATAGCTCCATTCTTTGAGTCACTTGGGATTTATATCTGTTTATCACTATGAGGAACTTGAAAGACAAAAAAACAAGATTTATCCCTCAACTACGAGGGGGGGGGGGGTAAGGAACGGCCATCTAGCTCTACACTTGATTCTCCTTCTGTTTTGAGTAAACTTGCGACACCTAAACCTACTCCTGCTATTGATTCTGATATGTCGCATGTTATTGATGATGCCACTTCTGCTATACATGATGCTTATGATGAAACTACTTCTATGCTTGATAATATTGTGCCATTAGGTGAATTTATTGATGAACAACTTGCTAGGGTTAGAGAGAATGAAATTATTGAAGCTGATAATATTGATGAAAGTGATGATGAAGATTCTTCCCCTAGATATGAATTGCCAGATGTGCCTGAGGTTTATGTTATGGATGAAGAAACTGCTAGAGATATTTTTGTTTGCAAAGATAGATATGATCTTAAGAAACTGTTAGCTAAGCTGAAAGAAAAGTCTTTGAATGCTAGAATGAAATATGACCATGCTTTTGCTACTTCACCTATCTATATTTATGATGAGGATTATGATTTCTCTATCGATCCTGAGTTAATTACTTTGGTTGAATCTAATCCTTTTTACGGCTATGAATCTGAAACTATTGTGACACATCTTACTAAATTGAATGATATAGCCACCCTATTCACTCATGAGGAAAAAATTCGTTACTACTATATCCTTAAGTTATTTCCATTCTCATTAAAGGGTGATGCTAAAACATGGTTTAATTCTCTTACTCCTGGTTGAGTGCGTAGTCCCTAGGATATGATTTATTACTTCTCTGCTAAATATTTCCCCGCTCATAAGAAACAAGCTACCCTAAGGGAAATATATAATTTTGTGAAAATTGAAGAAGAGAGTCTCCCACAAGCTTGGGGGAGGCTTCTCCAATTACTTAATGCTTTGCCTGATCATCCTCTCAAGAAAAATGAAATACTTGATATCTTTTATAATGGACTAACCGAGGCTTCCAGAGACCACCAAGATAGTTGTGCTGGTTGTGTTTTCAGGGAAAGAACTGTTGAGCAAGCTGAATTGCTATTGAATAATATATTGAATAATGATAATGATTGGACACTTCCTGAACCAACTCCCAGGCCAACTCCGAAGAAAAGGGGTATTCTATTTCTCAGTCCTGAAGATATGCAAGAGGCAAAGAAATCTATGAAAGAAAAGGGTATTAATGCTGAAGATGTTAAGAATTTACCACCTATTGAAGAAATACATGGTCTTGATAATCCTACACAGGTAGTAAAGGTAAATTCTCTCTATAGATTTGATGAAGGTGATATCCCTCGTAATAAGTCTGCTAGTCAATGCTTGGATGAGTTTGATAATTTATTGTTAAACAAGAAAACTTCAATGCTTATGTTGGTAGACAATTAAAACGAAATGCTTATATGATTGAACACTTGAGTGATTATATGTCTAGAGTTAAAGGTGAACTTAAACTTATTAGTAAACATGCTTCTATGGTTACCACTCAAGTAGAACAAGTGCTTAAAGCTCAAAATGATTTTCTCAATGAATTAAATAATAAGAAAAATGATAATGTTGTTAGAGTTATGACTAGAGGGGGTAAAATGACTTAGGAACCTTTGTATCCTGAGGGTCACCCTAAGAGAGTTGAGCAAGATTCTCAGAGAACTAATTTTGATGCACCTAGTCCTTCTAAGAAGAAGAAAAAGAAAAATGATAGGACTTTGCATGCTTCTAGTGAACCTGTTGTTGACACACCCCAAGAATCCCAATTATATTTCTATTTCGGATGCTGAAACACAATCTGGCAATGAACATGAACCTAGTGATAATGTTAATGATGATGTTCATGATGATGCTCAACCTAGCAATAACAATGATGTAGAGATTGAACCTGCTATTGATCATGATAACCCACAATCAAAGAATCAACGTTATGATAAGAGAGACTTTGTTGCTGGGAAGCACGGTAAAGAAAGAGAACCATGGGTTCAAAAACCCATGCCTTTTCCTCCTAAACCATCCAAGAAAAAGGATGATGAGGATTTTGAGAGCTTTGCTGAAATGATTAGACCTAACTTTTTTGTGTATGCGTTTGACTGATATGCTTAAAATGAATCCTTATGCTAATTATATGCAAGATATTGTTACAAATAAAAGAAAGATACCGGAAGCTGAAATTTCCACCGTGCTTGCCAATTATACTTTTAAGGGTGGAATACCAAAGAAACTAGGAGATCTAGGAGTACCAACTATACCATGCTCCATTAAAAGAAACTATGTTAAAACTGCTTTGAATCGTAGACTTGATTTGATTTGAATAAGTTGACACCTACTGAAATATGTTTGCAAATGGCCAATAAATCAACTGCTATACCTGTCGGTATTTGCGAGGATGTGCCTATTGTGGTTGCAAACATTACTATTTTAACGAACTTTGTTATTCTTGATATTCCCGAGGATGATAGTATGTCGATTATCCTTGGTATACCCTTTTTGAATACTACAGGGGCTGTTATTGACTGCAACAAAGGCAATGTCACTTTTCATGTTAATGGTAATGAGCATACGGTACACTTTCTGAGGAAACAACCTCAAGTCCATAGTATCAATTCTATTGGAAAATTTTCAACGATTACTATTGGAGGTTTTGAATTCCCTCTTCCTACCGTCAAGAAGAAATATGATATCCTTATTGTTGGGGATGTGCATATCCCCATTGTGGTAACTTAGTGTTATTCGAAAATTCTCCGGTTTCATGCTATTCAGAAAGAGTTCGTTAACAAGACTTGATCAACCTTGTTAGTGGATTCCTTTTGATGAGCATGAGATGGATGAAGTTAGAAAGCACAACTCTCTGTACCCTCCTTTTACTTTCTGTTATTTAGATTAAATAAAGCAAAAATAGTATTTCCTGACTGTTTTCAGATTTATCCTTGCAATAGAAAAATACCCTAAAAATAAAAGTTCTCCAAACGTCCTAAAAATGAAATATGATTTTTGTAGAATATTTAATAATACCTGGCACTAAGAACACACCAGGGGGCCCCACCATTTGGCCACGAGGGCACAGGGCGCGCCCCTACCTCATGGGCCCCACGCGGACCCCCTCCACTTATTCCAGCACCCATTCACTTCATCTTCCTCCAGAAAGATCCTCCCATAGCTCAAACCCGTGTTCTAGCTCATCTTGGGGATGCCCAAGGCACCCCAAGATAATCTAAGGACACCTAAAAGCCAAAGCTTGAGGATGCCCCGGAAGGCATCCCCTCTTTCGTCTACTTCCATCGGTAACTTTACTTGGAGCTATATTTTTATTCACCACATGATATGTGTTTAGCTTGGAGCGTCTTGTATTATTTGAGTATTTATTTGTTAGTTTACCATAATCATCCTTGCTGTACACACCTTTTGAGAGAGTCACACTTGATTCGGAATTTATTAGATTACTCTATGTGCTTCACTTATATCTTTTGAGCTATATAGTTTTGCTCTAGTGCTTCACTTATATCTTTTAGAGCACGGTGGTGGATTTGTTTTATAGAAACTATTGATCTCTCATGCTTCACTTATATTATTTTGAGGATATTAAAATAGCATGTCAATTTGCTTTAATTAATATCATGAGAAATTTGATGCTTGATAATTGTTTTGAGATATAAAGGTGGTAATATCATAGTTGTGCTAGTTGAGTAATTGTGGAATTGAAAAATACATGTGTTGGAGTTTGTGATTCCCGTAGCATGCACGTATGGTGAACCCTTATGTAACAAAGTCGGAGCATGAGCTATTTATTGATTGTCTTCCTTTGTGTGGCGGTCGGGATCGCGCGATGATTAACTCCTACCAACCCTTCCCCTAGGAGCATGCGTAGTAGTACTTTGCTTCGAGGGATAATAATTTTTTGCAGTAAGTATATGAGTTCTTTATGACTAATGTGAGTCCATGGATTATACGCACACTTACCTTTCCGCAATATTCTAGCCTCTTCGGTACCGTGCATTGCCCTTTGTCACCTTGAGAGTTGGTGCAAACTTCGCCGGTGCATCCAAACCCCATGATATGATATGCTCTATCACACATAAACCTCCTTATATCTTCCTCAAAATAGCCACCATACCTACCTATCATGGCATTTCCATAGCCATTCCGAGATATATTGCCATGCAACATTCCATCGTTTTGTTTATCATGACACGCTCCATCATTGTCATATTGCTTTGCATGATCATGTAGTTGACATTGTATTTGTGGCAAAGCCACCGTTCAAAATTGTTTCATACATGTCGCTCTTGATTCATTGCATATCCCGGTACACCGCCGAAGGCATTCACATAGATTCATATTTTGTTCTAAGTACTGAGTTGTAATTCATGAGTTGTAAGTAAATAAAAGTGTGATGATCATCATTATTAGAGCATTGTCCCAAGTGAGGAAAGAATGATGGAGACTATGATTCCCCCACAATTCGGAATGAGACTCCGGACTAAATAAATTAAAAAAAATAAAAAAAGAGGCCAAAAAGAGAGTAAAAAGGCCCAAATAGAAAATGAGAGAAAAAGAGAGAAGGGACAATGTTACTATCCTTTTACCACACTTGTGCTTCAAAGTAGCACCGTGATCTTCATAATAGAGAGTCTCTCATTTTGTCACTTCCATATACTAGTGGGAAATTTCATTGTAGAACTTGGCTTGTATATTCCAATGATGGGCTTCCTCAAATGCCCGACGTCTTCGTGAGCAAGCAAGTTGGATGCACACCCACTTAGTTTCTTTTCAAGCTTTCATACACTTATAGCTCTAGTGCATCAGTTGCATGGCAATCCCTACTCCTCGCATTAACATCAATTGATGGGCATCTCCATAGCCCGTTGATTAGCCTCATTGATGTGAGACTTTCTCCCTTTTTGTCTTCCCACATAACCCCTACCATTATACCTTATTCCACCATAGTGCTATATCCATGGCTTGTGCTCATGTATTGCGTAAGAGTCAAAAAGGCTGAAGCGCGTTAAAAGTATGAACCAATTGCTTGGCTAAAACCGGGGTTGTATATGATATGAATATTTTGTGTGGGGAAGATGGAGCATAGCCAAACTATATGATTTTGTAGGGATAACTTGCTTTGGCTATGTTATTTTGATAAGACATAATTGCTTAGTTAGCATGCTTGAAGTATTATTGTTTTTATGTCAACATTAAACTTTTATCTTGAATCATATCAAATCTGAACATTCGTGCCACAATAGGAAGAATTATATTGAAATTATGCTAAGTAGCATTCCACATAAAAAATTCTGTTTTTATCATTTACCTACTCAAGGACGAGCAGGAATTAAGCTTGGGGATGCTTGATATATCTCCAACGTATCTATAATTTTTTATTGTTCCATGCTATATTATATTCTGTTTTGGATGTCTAATGGGATTTATTATACACTTTTATATTATTTTTGGGACTAACCTATTAACCGGAGACCCAGCCCAGAATTGTTGTTTTTTGCCTATTTCAGAGTTTTGCACAAAAAGAATATCAAACAGAGTCCAAACGGAATGAAACCTTCGGGAACGTGATTTTTGGAACTAACGTGATCCAGAGGACTTGGACCCTATGTCAAGACATCAACCAGGAGGGCACGAGGTAGGGAGGCGTGCCTACCCCCCCCCCCACCAAGGGCGCCCTCCACCCTCATGGGCCCCACGTTGCTCCACCGACGTACTTCTTCCTCCTATATATACCTACGTACCCCCAAACTACCAGATATGGAGCCAAAAACCTAATTCCACCGCCGCAACCTTCTGTACCCGTGAGATCCCATCTTGGGGCCTTTTCCTGTGCTCCGCCGGAGGGGGCATCGATCACGGAGGGCTTCTACATCAACACTATAGCCTCTCCGATGATGTGTGAGTAGTTTACCTCAGACCTTCGGGTCCATAGTTATTAGCTAGATGGCTTCTTCTCTCTTTTTGGATCTCAATACAATGTTCACCCCCTCTCTCGTGGAGATCTATTTGATGTAATCTTGTTTTGCGGTGTGTTTGTTGAGACTGATGAATTTTGGGTTTATGATCAAGTTTATCTATGAACAATATTTGAATCTTCTCTGAATTCTTTTATGTATGATTGGTTATCTTTGCAAGTCTCTTCGAATTATCAGTTTGGTTTGGCCTACTAGATTGATCTTTCTTTCAATGGGAGAAGTGCTTAGCTTTGGGTTCAATCTTGCGGTGTCCTTTCCCAATGACAGTAAGGGCAGCAAGGCACGTATTGTATTGTTGCCATCGAGGATAACAAGATGGGGTTTATATCATATTGCATGAGTTTATCCCTCTACATCATGTCATCTTACTTAAAGCGTTACTCCGTTCTTATGAACTTAATACTCTAGATGCATGTTGGATAGCGTTCGATGTGTGGAGTAATAGTAGTAGATGCAGGCAGGAGTCGGTCTACTTGTCTCGGACGTGATGCCTATATACATGATCATACCTAGATATTCTCATAACTATGCTCAATTCTATCAATTGCTCAACAGTAATTTGTTCACCCACCGTAATACTTATGCTCTCGAGAGAAGCCACTAGTGAAACCTATGGCCCCCGAGTCTATTTTCCATCATATTAATCTTCCAATACTTAGCTATTTTTATTGCCTTTTATTTTACTTTGCATCTTTATAATAAAAATACCAAAAATATTATCTTATCATATCTATCATATCTCACTCTCGTAAGTGACCGTGAAGGGATTGACAACCCCTTTATCGCGTTGGTTGCGAGGATTTATTTGTTTGTGTAGGTGCCAGGGACTCGTGCGTGGTCTCCTACTAGATTGATACCTTGGTTCTCAAAAACTAAGGGAAATACTTACGCTGCTTTACTGCATCACCCTTTCCTCTTCAAGGGAAAACCAACGCAGTGCTCAAGAGGTAGTAGGGAATCTCTAGACATTCTCTTCGATGATCATCCTACCTGTTTTCAGGGCCTGCACGCAGCTCCCCCTTGGTCTTGGCATGTTAAATAGCCAGGTTGCTTATCCCACTATTTGTACAAATACGTTTTGACGTATCAATCAAATTATAACGAAAACTGTTCGCGGCCCAACTTATGTTGCACTAGCTTACAATTTCATTTTTTTCTCGTTATTCTTATCGATTGCGCAGGTACACTCTGGTATGCTTTAATACGCCAGGGGCTTCATTGTGCTCCATACTATGGCAACAAAGTCCGAACACTTTTATAGTACAGTTCGGCACCCCAAATTTAGCACTATATGCATTGGCTCCCAATCATGTCTTTGGTCAATAGGTGGGTTGCCCGGCTCCTGTGCTTACTACCTTACATTCCGCTCTATCAGCTAGGGTAGTAAAGGGAGAACTACTGCGATTGTGTTTCTGGTTTACCCAAGCAAAACCTCAGAAGAGAAAGCGAAAAACTGACTGTCATGATGTGTCGAGAGCTGGTCAGCTATTCGGAGGTTCAAAATCTTTTGCGATATTTTCCGCATTATGCGACGGATCAGCCTCCACCCGATCAGGTGTTTACAGCACCCTAGTCCAGATTAAATACTAACTAGGGGCTGCATCTACATTTTTATTGTCAAACTCCTGTGGCTAAGTGAGGGTGATAAAGCCACATAGTCCGATTGCCTGGTTCGTTGCGCTAAACACCTCCTCCAAGGACCAAATTTTTGGATCAAGAGTATTTAGATTCCATCCCGAACACCCCCGTACTACCTACATGGGGGCTGAAGCCGACGACTGGCCAACTCTCAGATTTAATAAAAACGGCCGCACAGGAGGTAAAATTTTAAAAATAACAAGCATTACATTACATAAAGATTTCGTTTCATCATACAAGGCAAAGATAACACGAAAGTATTCATTCGAAGATAACGTCTTTTGCACATTGCGCCACCATAATGCGGGACCCCTCCAGGACATCTTTAAAATACCGCTCGGGTGTGCGGTGCTCCTTACCAGCGGGCGGTCCCTCGGTCGCGAGCTTGACGGCGTTCATCTTCGCCCACTGCACCTTGACGCGGGCGAAGGCTATCCGCGCACCCTTGATGCAGACCGACCGCTTGATGCCATCAAGCCAGGGGCAGGCATTGACCAGCCGCTTCACGAGCCTGAAGTAGCTACTGGATATAGCTTCGGCAGGCCACAGCCGGATTATTAAATCCTTCATGGCTAGTTCGGCCACCCCATGCAGTTCGACCAGCTGTTTTAGCTGGTTGCTAAAGGGCACCGGATGTTCTGGCGCAAGGTATTGTGACCAGAACAGCTTCTCCGTCGAGCTCCCCTCTTCGGCTCAGAAGAACTCTGCAGCATCAGCAACACTGCGTGGCAAATGCGCAAACGCTCCTGGAGAACTCCAAATCTGGGTTAGTAAGAGATAGCTCTTCTTCACATATTTGCTCTGCATAATGAAGGCCTTACCTCCCACAATCTTCTTGGCCTCTTGAATCTCCTCGAGAGCGCCCTGTGCTTCAACCCGGGCATCTTGTGCGCTTTGGCGAGTCTTAGCGAGTTCGGTCTCTTGATCCGCAATATCGTGCTCCAAGGACTCGCATTTCTTCACGGCGTCCTGGAGCTCCAACAGGAGCTCATCAACCCTGGCCTCGTGTTTTTTACGGACAGCTTGCTCCTTTGCCGCTTTCTCTTGGGCCTCGGCCAGCGCCTTCTTGAGGGTTTCCACCTTAGTCGCCGCTCCTACCAATACCATGGCACTATAGTCAACATAAATCATTAATCCTTTCTAATATACAGCAGGTCATTACATACCTTGCTTATCCTCCAGCTGTTTTCTTGCTTGGCCGAGCTCCTCCTCGGCCCGCTCCAGTTTCTGCTTCAGTTCGGAGACTTCGGCAGCATGAGAGGTTGCATCCAGCAACGATGCCTGTTTATTCACATAGACATGTGTGGTTAGTATCCTGCGAAATTATTTGATCCTCTGTCCGGCTTTTCTTTCCGAACACTGGGCAGAGTCTCAGGGGCTACTGTCTATATTATGACTTTCTTTTTAAATAACTGCCTCGCTTACCTCAAAGCCTGTCAGAAGACTGGTGTAGGCTTTGGTCAGTCCGCTCTTAATAGACTGAACCCTCTCAATCACCGTACCCATGAGGGTGAGGTGTTCTTCCAAGATAGAAGCACCTTGCAGTGCTTCCATTAAAGTATCCGGTGCCTCTGGATGGACAGAGGTCACCGATGGGATAGGTGCACCTCCTTCTTTCGAAGGAGTCTGCCTGCTTGATACCGGAGCCGTATGGGTCTCCGGAACGGTATTCGGCTGGGGCCGAATTGGATATGGCCCCCATCGCAAGTCTCAGGGGGATCCGCTCCCCCAGGTTTCTGGCAGTCGAGGTTTCACCCCTTGGCACCGTTTTGATGACCTCCGGCGCCTCTCCCTGGCCTGTGACGGTCCTTCGGGACACTGCTCCGGCATCATTCGTGGCCTTGGGAGAGGTGGCCGTCGGCAGTGAATCACTGTCCATGGCCTTTGGATCCAGCGAACCCCCTGATGAGGATCGCTGGGAGCTGTCATGGGCCGGACTGCAGCGCATGGTTCAACGCAATAGAATTGCAAAATGAAGGAGTCGGACATATAAGTGCGTCAGAGCCTTCGAATACTTATGATCCGGCCGGGGCTTATCCCTAGGGCGCCACTCCGAGCTGCTGTCGGTATCCGGTGCGGTGTCATCCGCAAGGGAGGTGAGGGAGTCCTAGATTAAGGGGTCCTCGGGCGTCCGAACTATGGTGCGTGGGCCGGACTGATGGGCTGTGAAGATACAAGATCGAAGACTCTCTCCCATGTCCGGATGGGACTCTCCTTGACGTGGAAGGCAAGCTTGGCGCCTGATATGAAGATTCCTTTCTCTGTAACCGACTTTGTACAACCCTAGTCCCCTACGATGTCTATATAAACCGGAGGGCTTAGTCCGTAGAGGCAATCATAATCATAGTCATGCAGGCTAGACTTTTAGGGTTTTAGCCATTACGATCTCGAGGTAGATCAACTCTTGTAATACTCATATTCATCAAGATAAATCAAGCAGGAAGTAGGGTATTACCTCCATAGAGAGGGCCCGAACCTCGGTAAACATTGTGTCCCCCGTCTCCTGTTACCATCAACCTTAGACACACAGTTCGGGACCCCCTACCCGAGATCTGCTGGTTTTAACACCGACAGGAGGCTCTCCCCCTCTTGGATGCTTCGGCCTCCAGATGTGTGGAGGCCGCCCTTTTCTTCCTTCCCCCCTCAGGGGGGAGTTGCTTTCTTCCTCCTCTTCCTCGGTGGCGGGTGAGGACTGGGTCTTGGCGTCTTCGGACGTCACGTCCGAAGTGCCCTTGTGGCGGAGACGACCTCTGGTCCCCTTGGACTTCTTCTTGGCCTTCTTCTCCAGCGCCTGGTAAGGCGCCGGAACCAGCATCTTCATCAGAAGTGGAATTGCTGGGTCTTCGGGTAGCAGAGCCGGACTCTTGACCAGCTCTGCCTTCTTTGTCCAGCCCTAAAAAAAGTAAGATGGAGAGGCTCAGACATTTTCCTTGAGTATATAAGCAAGGGATACACCTTGAAAACACTAAAAAACTTACCGGACTGGCGGGGTGGGTCAGGTTGTACCCACGGTCTTCGGTCTCCTTCGGCCACGTCTTGTTGGCCTTGAAGAGCACCTTCCAAATACCTTCGTGCGTAACACCGAAGAAGTGTTGCAGGGTCTGGTGCTTGGCCGGATCGAACTCCCACAAATCGCAGGTTCGGCTTTCGCATGGAAGGATCCGATGAAAGAGCATCACCTGGATCACATTGACAAGCTTGATGTTCTTGTCGACCATGCTCTTGATGAGTGTATGCAGCGCTGTCAGCTCGTCCGACGAGGCCCAGTCTAGGCCCTTCTCTAGCCAGGAGGTGAGCCGCATTGGGGCCCCGGACCTGAACTCGGGAGCCTCGGCCCAGGTGGTGTCTCGGAGCTCTGTGACATAGAACCACTACTTTTGCCACCCTTTGACAGTCTCCACAAAAGTACCTTTGGGCCATATGATGTTGGGCATCTTGCTCAGCATGGCGCCTCCGCACTCTGCGTGTTGGCCGTCCACCACCTTCGGCTTCACATTGAAGATCTTCAGCCACAATCCCAAGTGGGGAGAGATGCAGAGGAAGGCATCGCACACGACAATAAATGCCAAGATGTTGAGGAAAGAGTTGGGGGCCAGATCGTGGAAATCCACCCCATAGTAGAACATGAGTCTGCGGACGAATGGGTGGAGTGGAAATCCCAGCCCGTGGACGAAGTGGGGGATGAACACTACCGTCTCATGGGGCTCCGGGGTAGGGACGATCTGTCCCTCGGTCGGAAGCCAGTGCGCGACCTCCTTGGCCAAATATCCGGCCTCCCGAAGCTTGGTGATGTCCTTCTCCTTGATGGAGGAGACCATCCACTTGCCCTGCGCTCTGGATCCGGACATGATCGGAGTGCTTTCTTGAGGTGGAAGAGATGAGGACTTGGGCGCTGGAGCTCGAGAATGGGTGGGCAGAGAGAGAGAAGGCGTGGGTGAGAGGGGGTGGATCCCTATCTCCTTATAAAGGCAGCGAATATCAAGTGCCTCCCCACTCGCCTTGAAACTCGCCTGTTTCCCAAGGGCCGTGCGGACGGCACGGTTGGATTACCCACGCTTGTATTGATGAGAATCCCATAATACGGGGACACGATCTCTGCTTTGACAAGACGTGCCAATGAAACCGCATCTCAAAATATGGAGTGGCAGGCCGAAAAGCGGTTCGAAATAATGACCGGGTGGTGACGTGGCATCACACTATAAAAAGTTGTCAGTAGATTGGACTCGTGAAATATTATACTCTCTGTGGTTGTGTGTGGTACTTATTTTGCAGAGCCGGACACGTTTTTTGTGTTCGAAGGCTGTTTTGGAGTATTGGGGGAGAAACCCGCCTTGCAATGCCAAAGACAAACTGCGCGCCGGACACCTCGTCATTGAAGCCTGGTTCAGGGGCTACTGAGGGAGTCCTGGATTAAGGGGTCCTTGGACGTCCGGCCCAATGGGCCGTGAAGATACAAGACAGAAGACTCTCTCCCGTGTCCGGATGGGATTCTCCTTGGCGTGGATGGCAAGCTTGGCGTTCGGATATGAAGATTCCTTTATCTGTAACCAACTTTGTACAACCCTAGTCCCCTCCGGTATCTATATAAACCGGAGGGTTTAGTTCATAGGGACGATCATAATCAATTGGCTAGACTTCTAGGGTTTTAGCCATTACGATCTCGTGGTAGATCAACTCTTGTAATACTCATATTCGTCAAGATCAATCAAGCAGGAAGTAGGGTATTACCTCCATAGAGAGGGCCCGAACCTGGGTAAACATCGTGTCCCCTGTCTTCTGTTACCATCGACCTTAGACGCACAGTTCGGGACCCCCTACCCGAGATCCTCCGGTTTTGACACCGACAGCCACCTCCACATATGATGTGTATATGGTGGATTCACCTAAGAAGGACGACGACGACGGCAGCAAGGCTCTGACTGAGGACAAGCCCATCGAGGCACCACCAAAATGTCGACGTCAGCGGCGCCGCTCAAATCGCGTCGCGAAAAGGAAAGCAATACTAGCACCGGAGACAATAACAATCCGGACAATGCCAAAGATCCCGAAGACCCCGCCGAGCCTGCGTTTGAGCAGGATGAGTGGGAGGAGGGACAAGTTAACCCTGACGAGCAGGTCGGGAATGAGTATTCGGAGGATAGTAACTATCTACCGATCTCCGAGGAGGATGTCAGCCTCGGCAATGAAGACTTCATCATGCCAAAGGAACCCCTCGAGCAAGAATGCTTTAAGCGATAGCTCATCGCAACTGTGAGGAGCCTAAAAAAGAAACAGCAACAGCTTCAAGCTGAACAGGATACGCTCAATAACAGATGGACCCAGGTCCTAGCTGCCGAGGAATATGGTCTCGGGTGCCCAACAAATAGTTATCCGAAGCGTCGCTACTGCCACAATTCAACGACGAGGCCCTTAAGCCAATACCGTCAAGATATAATCACGTTGGTGAACCAGAACGACCACCACGTGGGCGAGACAAAGCGGCTGCTTATGTCGAACGACATCCCGCACCACCTCTCTGTTGAGGCAAAGAGGTAGCGGCTCCGGGCTACACCTACGACTTGCGCCAGGACCTGGACAATAGAGCTGGTCAGGCTAGATCAATCTATGGATCAAGGGGGCGTGCCCCAACATGAGATGACGGCCATTAAACTTGGCGCGATAAGAAAAACCTCACCTGGGCTGAAAACCGAACACGGATGTCATCCAAACTCCGTCATGACATCGCCCGATACAGAGGCGCTGCACACCCCTTATGCTTTATCGATGAGGTAATGCAGCACCAATTTCCAGAGGGGTTTAAACCTGTAAACATTGAAGCATAGGATGGAACGATAGATCCCGCGGTATGGATTGAAGATTTTCTTCTCCACATTCACATGGCTCGCGGTGACGATCTCCACGCCATTAGATACCTCCCCCTAAAGCTAAAAGGACCAGCACGGCACTGGTTAAACAGCCTCCCAGAGAACTCTATTGGCACCTGGGAAGATTTGGATGATGCATTTCGAGACAACTTCCAAGGTACTTATGTTCGGCCACTGGACGCCGATGACCTTAGTCACATAGTCCAGCAACCCGAAGAGTCAGCCCGCAAACTCTGGTCTCGATTCTTAATTAAAAAGAACCAAATTGTCGACTATCCTGACGCTGAAGCCCTAGCGGCCTTTAAACATAGCGTCCGCGATGAATGGCTTGCCTGACACCTCGGCCAAGAAAAGCCGAAGTCTAGGGCAGCTCTTACCGCACTCATGACCTTCTTCTGCGCAGGAGAAGATAGCTGGTTAGCTCGTAGAAGCAACAATACCAGTGACCCCGGCACCTACGAAGCCAGCAACGACAACGGATGACCGCGACGTAACAAGCACAAGCGTCAGAACAACAATGAAGAAACCGAAGACATAGCGGTCAACGCCAGATTCAGCGGCTCTAATACCGGTCAGCAGAAGAAGCCATTCAAAGGAAACAGGGACGACCCATCCAATTTAGACAAAATACTCGATCGGCCTTGCCAGATTCATGGTACCCCCGACAAGCCTGCAAATCAATTCAACAGAAACTGTTGGGTCTTCAAACAGGCCGGTAACTTAAATACCGAACATAAGGGGAAAGGGCGGCCAAGCGAGGATGATGATGAGATCCACCCGCTGAGGGAGTCCTGGACTAAGGGGTCGTCGGGCGTCCGGCCTGTTGGACGTGGGCCAGACTGATGGGCTGTGAAGATACAAGACCGAAGACTCTTACCCATGTCTGAATGGGACTCTCCTTCGCGTGGATGGCAAGCTTGGCGTTCGGATGTGAAGATTCCTTTCTCTGTAACCGACTTTGTACAACCCTAGTCCCCTCCGGTGTCTATATAAACCGGAGGGTTTAGTCCATAGGGACAATCATAATCATACAGGCTAGGCTTCTAGGGTTTTAGCCATTACGATCTCGTGGTAGATCAACTCTTGTAATACTCATATTCATAAAGATCAATCAAGCAGGAAGTAGGGTATTACCTCCACAGAGAGGGCCCGAAGCTGGGTAAACATCGTGTCCCCTGTCTCCTGTTACCATCGACCTTAGACTCACAGTTCGGGACCCCCTACCCGAGATCCGCCGGTTTTGACACTGACATTGGTGCTTTCATTGAGACTTCCGTTGCGTCGTCTTCAAGAGGTTCGATGGCCCCGTCAATCATCTACAACAATGCTGTCTGAGGGGAAGTTTTTCTCCCCAGACAGATCTTCGTATTCGGTGGCTTCGCACTACGGGCCAACACGCTTGGCCATCTAGAGCAGATCGACAGCTATACCCCTGGCCATCAAGTCAGGTTTGGAAGCTTGAACTACATTGCTGATATCTGCGGAGACTTGATCTTTGATGGATTTGAGCCCACGGCAGCCGCTCCCTGCCACCGTGATGAGCATGACCTAAATCTGTCATCGGACCATACCCAGGAGATAGCACCTGTAAGTGCTCCGGCCCTAGATCCGGAGCAGATTGCGCCATCCGAGGACGAGAAGCTCAACCCCGCCACGGGAGCCGCAGACTCAGTGGTGCTAGAGCCGCACATAGACCCAACCTCGAGCATGACCAGCATCACTAGAACCTCGGATTCATCTCCAGCCACAGGTTCTGAACCACGCGCTCCCACGTCCGTCGAGCCCGATCAAGTGTCGGTCGTCAAAGTCAGTGCCGCAGACATCTTCGGGCACTCACCTTTAGGCGATGTGCTTCTTAGCTAGAGACTTGATGTCTACGACACAATCTTCTTCTTGTAGACGTTGTTGGGCCTCCAAGTGCAAAGGTTTGTAGGACAGTAGCAAATTTCCCTCAAGTGGATGAACTAAGGTTTATCAATCCGTGAGAGGCGTAGGATGAAGATGGTCTCTCTCAAGCAACCCTGCAACCAAATAACAAAGAGTCTCTTGTGTCCCCAACACACCCAATACAATGGTAAATTGTATAGGTGCACTAGTTCGGCGAAGAGATGGTGATACAAGTGCAATATGGATGGTAGATATAGGTTTTTGTAATCTGAAAATATAAAAACAGCAAGGTAACTAATGATAAAAGTGAGCGTAAACGGTATTGCAATGCTAGGAAACAAGGCTTAGGGTTCATACTTTCACTAGTGCAAGTTCTCTCAACAATAATAACATAAGAGGATAATATAACTATCCCTCAACATGCAACAAAGAGTCACTCCAAAGTCACTAATAGCGAAGAACAAATGAAGAGATTTTGGTAGGGTACGAAACCACCTCAAAGTTATTCTTTCCAATCAATCCATTGGGCCATTCCTATAAGTGTCACAAACAGCCCTAGAGTTCGTAGTAAAATAACACCTTAAGACACACATCAACCAAAACCCTAATGTCACCTAGATGCTCCAATGTCACCTCAAGTATCCGTGGGAATGATTATACGATATGCATCACACAATCTCAGATTCATGTATTCAACCAACACATAGAACCTCAAAGAGTGCCCCAAAGTTTCTACCGGAGAATCAAGACGAAAACGTGTGCCAACCCCTATGCATAGGTTCATGGGCGGAACCCGCAAGTTGATCACCATAACATACATCAAGTGAATCATGTGATATCCCATTGTCACCACAGATACACACGGCAAGACATACATCAAGTGTTCTCAAATCATTAAAGACTCAATTCGATAAGATAACCTCAAAGGGAAAACTCAATCCATTACAAGAGAGTAGGGGGGGAGAAACATCATAAGATCCAACTATAATAGCAAAGCTCGCGATACATCAAGATCGTATCACCTCAAGAACACGAGAGAGAGAGATCAAACACATAGCTACTGGTACATACCCTCAGCCCCGAGGGTGAACTACTCCCTCCTCGTCATGGAGAGCGCCGGGATGATGAAGATGGCCACCGGTGAGGGTTCCCCCCTCCGGTAGGGTGCCGAAACAGGGTCCCGATTGGTTTTTGGTGGCTACAGAGGCTTGCGGCGGCGGAACTCCTGATATATTCTGTTCCCCGATGGTTTTAGGGTATATTGGTATATGTAGGAGGAAGAAATACGTCAGGGGAGCTGCGAGGGGCCCACGAGGGTGGAGGGCGCACCCAGGGGGTGGGCACGCCCCCTGCCTCGTGCCTTCCTTGCTGCTTCCCTTACTTAGACTCCAAGTCTTCTGGATTGCTTCCGTTCCAAAAATGAATCTGCTGAAGGTTTCATTTCGTTTGGACTCTGTTTGATATTCTTTTTCTGCGAAACACTGAAACAAGGGGAAAACAGAAACTGGCACTGGGCTCTGGGTTAATAGGTTAGTCCCCAAAATAATATAAAAGTATTTAGTAGAGCCCATAAACATCCAAAACAGATAATATAATAGCATGGAACAATAAAAAATTGTAGATACGTTGGAGATGTATCAGCATCCCCAAGCTTAATTCCTGCTCGTCCTCGAGTAGGTAAATGAAAAAACAGAAATTTTTGATGTGGAATGCTACCTAACATATTTATCAATGTAATCTTCTTTATTGTGGCAAGAATATTCAGATCCTAAGATTCAAGACAAAAGTTTAATATTGACATAAAAATAATAATACTTCAAGCATACTAACTAAGCAATCATGTCTTCTCAAAATAACATGGCCAAAGAAAGTTATCCCTACAAAATCATATAGTATGCTCTATCTTCACCACACAAAATATTTAAATCATGCACAACCCCCCATGACAAGCCAAGCAATTGTTTCATACTTTTGATGTTCTCAAACTTTTTAAATCTTCATGCAATACATGAGCGTGAGCCATAGCACTATAGGTGGAATAGAATGGTGGTTGCGAAGAAGACAAAAAGGAGAAGATAGTCTCACATCAACTAGGCGTATCAACGGGCTATGGAGATGCCCATTAATAGATATCGATGTGAGTGAGTAGGGATTGCCATGCAACGGATGCACTAGAGCTATAAGTATATGAAAGCTCAACAAGAAACTAAGTGGGTGTGCATCCAACTCGCTTGCTCACGAAGACCTAGGGCATTTTGAGGAAGCCCATCATTGGAATATACAAGCCAAGTTCTATAATGAAAAATTCCCACTAGTATATGAAAGTGACAACATAGGAGACTCTCTATCATGAAGATAATGGTGCTACTTTGAAGCACAAGTGTGGTAAAAGGATAGTAGCATTGCCCCTTCTCTCTTTTTCTCTCATTTTTTTGGGCCTTCTCTTTTTTTATGGCCTCTTTTTTTCTCTATTTTTTATTTGGGCTTCTTTGGACTCTTTTATTTAATTATTGTTCGTCTGGAGTCTCATCCCAACTTGTGGGGGAATCATAGTCTCCATCATCCTTTCCTCACTGGGACAATGCTCTAATAATGATGATCATCACACTTTTATTTACTTACAACTCAAGAATTACAACTCGATACGTGGAACAAAATATGACTCTATATGAATGCCTCCGGCGGTGTACCGGGATATGCAATGACTCATGAGTGACATGTATGAAATAATTATGAACGGTGGCTTTGCCAAAAATATAATGGCAACTACATGATCATGCAAAGCAATATGACAATGATGGAGCGTGTTATAATAAATGGAACAATGGAAAGTTGCATGGCAATATATCTCGGAATGGCTATGGGAATGCCATGATAGGTAGGTATGGTGGCTGTTTTGAGGAAGGTATATGGTGGGTGTATGATACCGGCGAAAAGTGTGCGGTATTATAGAGGCTAGCAATGGTGGAAGGATGAGAGTGCGTATAATCCATGGACTCAACATAGTCATAAAGAACTCATATACTTGTTGCAAAAATCTATTAGTTATCGAAAATAAGTACTACGCGCATGCTCCTAGGGGGATAGATTGGTAGGAAAAGACCATCGCTCATCCCCGACTGCCACTCATAAGGAAGACAATCAATAAATAAATCATGCTCCGACTTCATCACATAACGGTTCACCATACGTGCATGCTACGGGAATCACAAACTTTAACACAAATATCTCTCAAATTCACAACTACTCAACTAGCATGACACTAATATTACCATCCTCATATCTCAAAACAATCATAAGGAATCAAACTTCTCATAGTATTCAATGCACTTTATATGAAAGTTTTTATTATATCCCTCTTGGATGCCCATCATATTAGGACTAAATTCATAACCAAAGAAAATTACCATTCTGTTCTAAAGACTCTAAAAACAATATAAGTGAAGCATGAGAGTTCATATATTTCTTCAAAATAAATCTACCGCCGTGCTCTAATAGATATAAAGCACTAGAGCAAACAACAAACTACTCCGAAAAGATATAAGTGAAGATCAATGAGTAGTCGAATAATTATGCAACTATGTGAAGGCTATCTAACATTTAAGAATTTCATATCTTGGTATTTTATTCAAACAGCAAGCAAAACAAAATAAAATAAAATGACGCTTCATGCAAAACACATATCATGTCGTGAATAAAAATATAGCTCCAAGTAAAGTTACCGATGAACGAAGACGAAAGAGGGGATGCCATCCGGGGCATCCCCAAGCTTAGGCTCTTGGTTGTCCTTGAATATTACCTTGGGGTGCCTTGGGAATCCCCAAGCTTAGGCTCTTGCCACTCCTTATTCCATAGTCCATCGAATCTTTACCCAAAACTTGAAAACTTCACAACACAAAACTTAACAGAAAACTCGTAAGCTCCGTTAGTATAAGAAAATAAAACCACCACTTAGGTACTGTTGTGAACTCATTATAAATTCATATTGGTGCAATATATACTGTATTCCAACTTGTCTATGGTTCATACCCTCCGATACTACTCATAGATTCATGAAAATAAGCAAACAACACAATGAAAACAAAATCTGCCAAAAACAGAACAGTCTGTAGTAATATGTATCAAACGTATACTTCTAGAACTGAAACAATTCTGAAATAAGTTGGTGACCTAAGGAATTTTTCTAGTAATCATCTGCAAAAATAATCAACTAAATAGCACTCTCCAGTAAAAAGTTTTAGCTAATCTCGTGAGCGCTAAAGTTTCTGTTTTTTACAGCAAGATCATAAAGACTTCACCCAAGTCTTCCCAAAGGTTCTACTTGGCACAAACACTAATTAAAACATAAAACCACATCTAAAAAGAAGCTAGATGGATTATTTATTACTAAACAGAACCAAAAAGAAATAAACTAAAATAAAATTGGGTTGCCTCCCAACAAGCGCTAACGTTTAACGCCCCTAGCTAGGCATTATGATTTCAATGATGCTCACATAAAAGATAGGAATTGAAACATAAAGAGAGCATCATGAAGAATATGACTAGCACATTTAAGTCTAAACCACTTCCTATGCATAGGGATTTTGTGATCAAACAATTTATGGGAACAATAATCAACTAGCATAGGAAGGCAAAACAAGCATAACTTCAAAACTTTAAGCACATAGAGAGGAAACTTGATATTATTGCAACTCCTACAAGCATATATTCCTCCCTCATAAAAATTTTCAGTAGCATCATGAATGAATTCAACAATATAACCAGCACCTAAAGCATTTTTTTCATGATCTACAAGCATAGAAAATTTACTACTCTCCATATAAGCAAGAAAATTCTCATTCAGAATAGTGGGAGTATCGTAAGAGACTTGAATACTATAAATTGTTTCCACATTAGAAGAGTAACGTTTATAAAAAGGGTAATCATAATCATGACAAGTTTTATAAGTATAATCACCACTACTTTTTATAGCATAAGTTTCATCACAATAATCATCATAAGTAGCAACTTTGTTCTCATCATAATCAATTGAAACCTCTTCCAAGATAGTGGAATCATTACTAAATAAAGTCATGACCTCTCCAAATCCACTTTCATAAATATTATATGATTCAACATCCTCCAAAATAGTGGGATCATTACTTCCTAAAGTTGACACTCTTCCAAACCCACTTTCATAAATATAATCATCATAAGTAGGAGGCATGCTATCATCCTTATAAATTTGCATATCAAAACTTGAGAGACTAAAACTATCATCTTCATTAAACGTAGCATCCCCAAGCTTGGGACAAACATTAATTGCAGCAAATATATTCTAAAAAACATCATCTTCATCAAACATAGCATCCCCAAGCTTGGGCCTTTTCATATCATAAGCATAATCACTCTCATCATTAATAGTATGTATAGCACCAATAGTATAGCAATTATCATATTCTTCCAAGCAAGTGCCAAAAAGATTTTCAAGATCATAAGAAGTATCATTATCTTCCCAATCATAATCATCACAACAAGCAATAGGCATAACGAGATCATCATCAAGTGCATCATCTTCCACAATTATTTTTGATTCATTTTCATGAGGCACAACAGTAATAGGAGCAACATTATTTGGGAGAGATATATTTTTACCTCTCTTCCTTTTTCTTTTCTTCTTCTTCACCACATCGTGTGTGGGTTCAATCCTCTTTTTGGAGCTCCTTATTAATGAGATTGGTTGAATAGAAGGCTCCTCCTTGTTACCTGATTCATCATAAGAAATAATAGGAGGATATTGGGAAGTCTCTTCCCTTTCGTTAGTATTCTCTTCATCCTTTATTTGCTTTATTTTCTTTATGTAGTTGGCAATATAAGGATTTTCAATGCAATTCACCGCACAATACATATAAATTTCTTCTAGATCAATATCGAGGAATTTATCAAGTTTATATTCTGGAATATGCTTAGTTTGACGTTTCAATTCTTCATAACCCAAAAGCAAACTTAGTTCATTATAATGCGCAAGTGAAATCAAGTCATCACAATTTTTGGACACGATTCGATCATGAAACAATTTGCATTTGATATTTAAGTGACCATGTTCATTGCAAAGTTCACAAGTACGGCTAAGATATCTTAAATTTTCAGCACTAACATTTAGACTTTCTTGAACCATTTAGTTTCTAAATGCTTATGCCTCTTGCAATATCTATCTTCCCTATTCGGTGTGTACTTGCAAACCCAATGCACTCCACAAAAATTGACATGTTTATAGGAGACATTTTCATCATAACTAGTGCAATCATCATTAGTACTATGGATATTCAAGTAGTTCATACTAACAACATTGCAATCATGCTCATCATTCAAAGATTTAGTGCCAAACATTTTAATGCATTCTTATTCTAAGACTTTGGAAAAAATTTCCGTTCCATCATACTCACGAAAGATACTAAAAAGATGAAGCGTATGAGACAAACTTAATTCCATTTTTTTGTAGTTTTCTTTTATAAACTAAACTAGTGCTAAAACAAGAAACAAAAAGATTCGATTGCAAGATCTAAAGATATACCTTCAAGCACTCACCTCCCCTGCAACGGCGCCGGAAAAGAGCTTGATGTCTACTACACAACCTTCTTCTTGTAGACGTTGTTGGGCCTCCAAGTGCAGAGGTTTGTAGGACAGTAGCAAATTTCCCTCAAGTGGATGACCTAAGGTTTACCAATCCGTGGGAGGCGTAGGATGAAGATGGTCTCTCTCAAGAAACCCTGCAACCAAATAACAAAGAGTCTCTTGTGTCCCTAACACACCAAATACAATGGTAAATTGTATAGGTGCACTAGTTCGGCGAAGAGATGGTGATACAAGTGCAATATGGATGGTAGATATAGGTTTTTGTAATCTGAAAATATAAAAACAGCAAGGTAATTAATGATAAAAGTGAGCGTAAACGGTATTGCAATGCTAGGAAACAAGGCTTAGGGTTCATACTTTCACTAGGGCAAGTTCTCTCAACAATAATAACATAAGTGGATAATATAACTATCCCTCAACATGCAACAAAGAGTCACTCCAAAGTCACTAATAGCGGAGAACAAACGAAGATATTATGGTAGGGTACGAAACCACCTCAAAGTTATTCTTTTCGATCAATCCATTGGGCTATTCCTATAAGTGTCACAAACAGCCCTAGAGTTCGTAGTAAAATAACACCTTAAGACACACATCAACCAAAACCCTAATGTCACCTAGATACTCCAATGTCACCTCAAGTATCCGTGGGAATGATTATATGATATGCATCACACAATCTCAGATTCATCTATTCAACCAACACATAGAACCTCAAAGAGTGCCCCAAAGTTTCTACCAGAGAATCAAGACGAAAACATGTGCCAACCCCTATGCATAGGTTCATGGGCGGAACCCGCAAGTTGATCACCATAACATACATCAAGTGAATCACGTGATATCCCATTGTCACCACAGATACGCACGGCAAGACATACATCAAGTGTTCTCACATCATTAAAGACTCAATCCGATAAGATAACCTCAAAGGGAAAACTCAATCCATTACAAGAGAGTAGAGGGGGAGAAACATCATAAGATCCAACTATAATAGCAAAGCTCGCAATACATCAAGATCGTATCACCTCAAGAACACGAGAGAGAGAGAGAGAGAGATCAAACACATAGCTACTGGTACATACCCTCAGCCCCGAGGGTGAACTACTCCCTCCTCGTCATGGAGAGCGCCGGGATGATGAAGATGGCCACCGGTGAGGGTTCCCCCCTCCGGCAGGGTGCCGGAACAGGGTCCCGATAGGTTTTTGGTGGCTACAGAGGCTTGCGGCGGCGGAACTCCCGATCTATTCTGTTCCCTGATGGTTTTAGTGTATATTGGTATACATAGGAGGAAGAAATACGCCAGGGGAGCCACGAGGGGCCCACGAGGGTGGAGGGCGCGCCCAGGGGGGTGGGCGCGTCCCCCTGCCTCGTGCCTTCCTCGTTGCTTCCCATACATAGACTCCAAGTCTTCTGGATTGCTTCCGTTCCAAAAATAACTCTCCCGAAGGTTTCATTCCGTTTGGACTCCGTTTGATATTCTTTTTCTGCAAAACACTGAAACAAGGGAAAAAACAGAAACTAGAACCGGGCTCTAGGTTAATAGGTTAGTCCCAAAAATAATATAAAAGTATTTAATAAAGCCCATAAACATCCAAAACAGATAATATAATAGCATGGAACAATCAAAAATTATAGATACGTTGGAGACGTATCAAGACTCATAGCCGAACTATATCTGGTTCGAACTAGGGGTTGATGACAGGGAACTTCGCTTCCCACCCACCCCCACTTCATAGCCACTATCGAGGACTTAACCAACATGCTTGATTACGGCTCCGAAGACATCGGCGGTATGGACGACAATGCCGGATAAGAGGAGGCCCAAAACCCCCCGTTTACCGGACACTGGACGGCCACTTCCTCGTATGACGTGTACATGGTGGACACACCCAAAGATAATAGCGGCAACGACAAGGAAGACCCAGTCGAGGATAAACCTCCTGAGATACAGCCAAAGCATCGACGTCAGCGGCACCGCTCCAAGTCACGCCGTGGAAAAGACAGCAATACCGGCACAGGAGAAAACAATACCCTGGACGATGCGAAGACAATGAAGACCCCGTTGAGCCAGCCTCCGAACAGGACGAACGGGAAATTTGGAGGGTAATTCTTCAATGAGGCATCTATCTTTCATAGAAATTTCCTTCTTTCTAGTAATTATCAAGCTTTTAGGCACAAGATCAAGAAATTCATTCATAGCATATGGTTCCTTAATGAAAGCAAAAATATCGGGATGAATACTTATAGATTTAAGATCCACAGTTTCCTTACTAGATGATTCACCCTTATTCTTAGGAACATACATAAGCTTAGCAATTTTAGTGGGAGGACTAGGAGTATTCTTTTTGGAAGAAAAAGCGGTTCCCAAGTTGGTAATGATACCCTCAAGTTTATCGATTCTAGAGGAATCTAGATCTATTTTCTCATTAACCATGGGTTCCTTATCCTTAATATTTTTCAAGGTCATTCCTACCTTAGATCCATATTGAGTAATTTGATTATGGATGTTTTTATCTAGATTTTCAATGGACTCAATGGTAGCAGTTTTGTTTTCAATAATTTCAAGCCTTTGCATAACATGCTCCAAAGTTAAAATAGTTCCATTAACCAAAAGAGGTGGTGAGCCAACTAAATCTATCATAGCATTATAAGAATCAAAAGTATGGCTACCCAAGAAATTCCCTCCGGTAATGGTATCAAGGATATATCTATACCAAGGACTAGCACCTACATAAAAATTGCGAAGAAGAACTGAAGTAGATTGCTTCCTGGTAGCTCTGTTTTGAGCATTGCAAATTCTATACCAAGCGTCTTTCAGATTTTCTCCCTCCCTTTGTTTAAAATTTAGAACTTCGTTCTCGGGAGATAACGGAGAAGAAATAAGACTAGCCATGACGACAAGGCAAGCGAGAAAAAGTCAACCGGAGGAGGAGAAGGAGAAGGAGAAGGAGAAAGAGAGGGTGAATAAAATGGCAATGGTGAAGTGGGGGAGAGGAAAACGAGAGGCAAGTGGAAACTAATGTAATGCGAGAGATAGGGATTGTGATGGGTACTTGGTATGTTGACTTTTTGCGTAGACTCCCCGGCAACGGCGCCAGAAATGGCTAGTTGTCGGGAGTCCAAATCTTGTCTTGACTTCACGTAAGCCTCCCCGGCAATGGCGCCAGAAATCCTTCTTGCTACCTCTTGAGCTTTCGTTGGTTTTCCCCAAAGAGGAGAGGATGATGCAACAGAGTAGCGTAAGTATTTCCCTTAGTTTTTGAGAACCAAGGTATCAATCCAGTAGGAGGCCACGCTCAAGTCCCTTGTACCTACACAAAACGATAGCTACTCGCAACCAACGCGATTAGGGGTTGTCAATCCCTTCAAGGTCACTTACGAGAGTGAGATCTGATAGAGATAATATTTTTGGTATTTTTGGTATAGAGATGCAAAGTGAAAAGTAAAAGGAAAAGTAAAAAAAGCAAAGCAAGATTAAAGTGATGGAGATTGATATGATGAGCATAGACCCGGGGGTCATAGGTTTCACTAGTGGCTTCTCTCAAGAGCATAAGTATTCTACGGTGGGTGAACAAATTAATGTTGAGCAATTGACAGAATTGAGCATAGTTATGAGAATATCTAGGCATGATCATGTATATAGGCATCACGTCCGTGACAAGTAGATCGAAACGATTCTGCATCTACTACTATTACTCCACTCATCGACCGCTATCCAGCATGCATCTAGAGTATTAAGTTAAAAACAGAGTAACGCTTTAAGCAAGATGACATGATGTAGAGAGATAAATTCATGCAATATGAAATAAACCCCATCTTGTTATCCTCGATGGCAACGATACAATACGTGCCTTGCTGCCCCTTCTATCACTGGGAAAGGACACCGCAAGATCGAACCCAAAGCTAAGAACTTCTCCCATGGCAAGAACTACCAATCTAGTTGGCCAAAGCAAACGGATAATTCGAAGAGACTTGCAAAGATAACCAATCATACATAAAAGAATTCAGAAAAGCTTCAAATATTATTCATAGATAGACTTGATCATAAACCCACAATTCATCGGTCTCAACAAACACACCGCAAAAAGAAGAAGATTACATCGAATAGATCTTCACAAGAGAGGGGGAGAACATTGTATTGAGATCCAAAAAGAGAGAAGAAGCCATCTAGCTAATAACTATGGACCCGAAGGTCTGAGGTAAACTACTCACACTTCATCGGAGAAGCTATGATGATGTAGAAGCCCTCCGTGATGACGGCCCTCTCCGGCGGAGCTCCGGAATAGGCCCCAAGATGGGATCTCATGGATACAGAAAGTTGCGGCGGTGGAATTAGGTTTTTGGCTCTGTATCTGTTCGTTTGGGGGTACGTGGATATATATATGAGGAAGAAGTACGTCGTGGAGCTTTGGTGGGCCCATGAGGGTGGAGGGCGCGCCTGGGGGTGTAGGGCGCCCCCCCCTACCTCGTGCCCACCTCGAAGCTTCCTTGGAGTAGGGTCCAAGTCTCCTGGGTCATATTCGGGAAGAAAATCACGTTCCAGAAAGGATTATTCCGTTTGGACTCTGATTGATATTCCGTTTCTTCGAAACACTGAAATAGGCAAAAAAATTGCAATTCTGGGCCGGGCCTCCGGTTAATAGGTTAGTCCCAAAAATAATATAGAAGTGGAAAATAAAGCCCAATATAGTCCAAAACAGTAGATAATATAGCATGGAGCAATCAAAAATTATAGATACGTTGGAGACATATCAGTGAGCCTCAGCAACAAGGATTTTATCGTGCCTGAGGAACCTCTCGAGCAGGAGCGCTTCAAGCGCCGGCTAATAGCCACTGCAAGGAGCCTGAAAAAGAAGCAGCAGCAGCTTCAAGCTGATCAAGACCTTCTCAATGATAGGTGGACTAATGTCCTGGCAGCCGAGGAATACGGCCTCGAGCGCCCAGCCAAAAGTTATCCGAAGCGCAAATTGCTACCTCAGTTCGATGACGAGATGCTGGAGCCCGTACCATCATCGCGCAATGCGGCTGCCTAACCACCACGTGGCCGGGACAAAGCGATAACTCAAGCCGAACATCAGCCCGCACTACCTCACCATAAAGGCAGAGACAAAGCAGCGCGGGGACATACATATGACCTGCGGTAGGACTTGGACAGCAGAGCAGGTCAAAATAGATCGATCTATGGATCACGGGGGCATGCCCCGGTACGCGACAATGGCTACCTAGCCGGACGCAACAATCATAATCACGCCCTGGCCGAGAACCGCAGACGGACTCCATCTGAGCTATGTCGCGACATGGCCCGACATAGAGGCGCCGCACACCCCCTTTGCTTCACTAACGAGGTAATGGAACACGAATTCCCAGAAGGGTTTAAACCCGTAAACATCGAATCATATGATGGGACAATAGACCCCGCGGTATGGATCGAGGATTTTCTTCTCCATATTCATATGGCCCGCGGTGATGATCTCCATGCCATCAAATACCTCCCACGAAAACTCAAAGGACCAGCTCGGCACTGGTTGAACAGTCTGCCCGAGAACTCCGTTGGCAGCTGGGAGGAGTTGGAAGAAGCCTTCCTTGACAACTTCCAAGGCACATATGTCCGACCTCCGGATGCCGACGACTAAAGTCACATAATTCAACAGCACGGAGAGTCAGCCAGGAAATTCTGTACTAGGTTCTTAACCAAAAAGAACCAGATCGTCGACTCTTCGGATGTTGAAGCCCTAGTGGCCTTTAAGCATACCATCTGGGATGAATGGCTCGCCCGACACCTCGGCCAAGAAAAGTCGTAGTCCATGGCAGCCCTCACGGCACTGAGGACCCGCTTTTGCGCGGGCAAAGATAGTTGGCTTGCCCGTAGCAATAACAATGCAAGCGAACCTGGCACTTCGGAAGCCAGAAATAGCAACAGTAAGCCCCGGCGCAACAGACACAAGCGTCGAAGAAACGATGATAATACCGACGACACAGCGGTCAACGCTGGATTCAGTGGCTCCAAGTCCGGCCAACGTAAAACCGTTCAGAAGGAACAATTCGGGCTCATCCAGCTTGGACCGTATACTCGATCGTCCATGCCAGATACACGGCACCCCCGATAAACCAGCCAATCACACCAACAAGAGTTGCTGGGTTTTTAAATAGGCCGGCAAGATAAATGCCGAGAACAAGGAGAAGGGGTTGCAAAACAAGGACGATGACGAGGAGCCCCGTCCACCAAACACAGGGGGACAGAAAAAGTTTCCCCCTCAGGTCAAAACGATGAACATGATATACGCCACTCATATCCCCAAGAGGGAGCGCAAGCGCGCGCTCAGGGATGTCTACGCGATAGAGCTAGTCGCCCCAAAATTCAACCCATGGTCTTCATACCCGATCACTTTCGGTCGCAGGGACCATCCGACTAGCATCCACCATGGCGGTTCAGCCGCAGTGGTCCTCGACCCAATAATCGATGGATTCCACCTCATCTGAGTCCTCATGGACGGGGGCAGCAGCCTTAACCTGCTCTATCAGGATACCGTGTGCAAAATGGGCATCGATCCATCAAGGATCAAGCCCACCAAAGCTACCTTTAAAGGAGTTATACCAGGTGTAGAGGCCCATTGCACGGGCTCAATCACATTGGAGGTCGTCTTCGGATCCCTGGACAACTTCAGAAAGCGAAGAGTTGATCTTCGATATTGTCCCCTACCGCAGCGGCTATCACGCACTGCTCGGATGAACCGCATTTGCTCGACTCAATGCAGTGCTGCACTACGCTTATCTCAAGCTCAAAATGCCCGGACCACGCGGCGTCATAACAGTCAATGGAAACATGGAGCGCTCCCTCCGTACAGAGGACCGCACCGCAGCCCTAGCAGCGGAAGTACAGAGCGGCCTTCTAAGATAGAATTTTAATTCAACGGCCAAACTCCCGGACAATGTCAAACGAGTCCGGACTACTCCGCAGCATGACAATCCGGCTCACCAGGAGCTAGACTAGCAATTCGACCTCCGTCTCAGTCCCATCCAAGTGGCGGCATATGTACCACGCGTACATAACTACGCACTGAAAATACCATGGGCAGAGACGGAGGCATAACCAGATTGTGGTCTACAATACGGCTCGACCTTCTCCGGACACACATACTTCCACTTTTCCTTTTTATCCTTTTCAGGTTTCTTTTCCACAGGCCCCTCGCAGTGGCATGCTCAGTGGTCCTTTCGAAGGTCGGATACACCAAGGCGGCAAGTAGCACAGACGCGTGGGGGGATTTCTGGATGTCGCCCTCGACGGTCATTCTACCGGTTTTCAGGACCCACACGCAAGCTCCCCCCTTGATCTAGGCATGTCAAATAGCCCGAGTGCTTCTTTCCCTACTTGTACAAATACGCCTTGACATATTAATCTAATTATAATGAAAACTGTTTGCGGCCCAACTTATGAGGCACTAGCTTACAACTTCATTTATTTCGTTATTCTTATCAATTGCGCACGTACACTTTGCTACGCTTTAATTTGCCAGGGGCTTCACTATGCTCCCTACTATGGCAACACAGTCCGAACACTTTTACAGTATAGTTTGGCGCCTCGAATTTCAGCATTATATGCATTGACTCTCAATCATGTCTTTGGTCAATAGTTGGGTTGCCCGGCTCCTATGCTTACTACCTTACGTTCCGCTCTATAAGGTAGTAAAGGGAGAACCACGGCGATTGTGTCCTAGTTTATCTAGATGAGCACCTTCGTAGAGAAAGTCGAAAACTAACTGTCATGATGCGGGGTGAGCCGGTCAGCTGTTCGGAGGTTACAAATCTTTCGCGATTTTTTCCGCATTATACTACGGATCGGCCTTAGTCCGATCAGGTGTTTACAACACCCTAGTCCGGATTAAATGCTAACTAGGGGTTGTGCCTACATTTTTATTGTCAAACTCCTATGGCTAAGTGAGGCTGATAAAGCCACATAGTCCGATTGCTTGGTTCGTTGCGCTAAACACCTCCTTCAAGGACCAAAATTTTGGATCAGGAGTGTTTAGATTCCATCCCGAACACCCCCATACTATCTACATGGGGGCTGAAGCCGACAACTGGCCAACTCTCAGATTTAATAAAACCGGCCGCACAGGAGGTAAAATTTTAAAAGTAACAAGCATTATATTACATAACGACTTTGTTTCATCATACAAGGAAAAGATAACACGAATGTATTCATTTGAAGATAATGTATTTTGCACATTGCACCGCCATAATGTGGGACCCCTCCAGGACATCATCAAAATAACATTCTGACGTGCGGTGCTCCTTGCCAGCGGGCAGCCCCTCGGTCACGAGCTTGACAGTGTTCATCTTCGCCCATTGCACCTTGACGCGGGCGAAGGCCATCCGCGCGCCCTCGATGCAGGCCGACTGCTTGATGACGTCAAGCAGAGGGCACACATTCACTAGTCGCTTCACAAGACCAAAGTAGCTGCTGGGTATAGCTTCGGCAGGCCACAGCTGGACTATTAAATCCTGCATGGCCAGTTCGGCCACCCTATGCAGTTCGACCAACTGTTTTAGCTAGTCGCTAAAGGGCACCGGATGTTATGGTGCAAGGTATTGCGACCAGAACAGCTTTTCCGTCGAGCTCCCCTCTTCGGCTTAGAAGAACTCTGCAGCGTCGGCTGCACTGCGCGGCAAGTCCGCAAACGCTCCTGGAGAACTCCAAATCCGGGTTAGTAAGAGATACCTCTTCTTCACATATTTGCTCTTCATAATGAAGGCCTTACCCGCTGCAATCTTCTTGGCCTCTTGAATCTCCTGGAGAGCGCCCTGGGCTTCAACCCAGGCGTCTTGTGCACTTTGGCGAGCCTTAGCGAGTTCGGTCTCTTGATCCGCAATAGCGTGCTCCAAGGACTCACATTTCTTCACGGCGTCTTGGAGCTCCTGCTGGACCTCACCAACCCTGGCCTCGTGTTTTTCACGGGCGTCCTGCTCTTTTGCCGCTTTCTATTGGGCCTCGGCCAGTGCCTTCTTGAGGGTTTCCACCTTAGTCGTCGCTCCTACAAATACGGTTGCACTATAGTCAACATAAATCATCAAATCTTTTTTATATACATCAGGTCATTACATACCTTGCTTATCCTCCAGTTGTTTCCTTGCTTGGCTGAGCTCCTCCTTGGCCTGCTCCAGCCTCCGCTTCAGTCCGGAGACTTCGGCAACATGAGAAGTCGCGGCTAGCAGCAACGCCTGCTTATTCACATAGACATATATGGTTAGTCTCCTGCAAAAAACTACTTGATCCTCTATCCGGCTCTTCTTTCCGAACATCGGGCAGAGTCTCAGGGGCTACTGTCTATACTGTGATTTTCTTTTTACATAAGTACGTCGCCTACGTCAAAGCGTGTTAGAAGGTGGGTGTAGGCCGCGGTCAGCCGCTCTTAGCGGACTGAACCCTCTCAATCACCATACCCATAAGGGTGCGGTGTTCTTCCACGATGGAAGCGCCTTGCAGCGCTTCCATTAAAGTATCTGGTGCCTCTGGAGGGACAGAGGGCACCTGCGGAATAGGCGGACCTCCTTTCAAAGGAACCTGCTTGCCTGAATCCGGAGCCGTATTGGACTCCGGAGTGATATCCGGCTGGGAACCAAACTGAAAGTGGCCCCCATCGTCAGTCTCTAGGGGGACTCGCTCCCCCATGTGTCTGGCGGCCGAGGGGTCACCCTCTGGCGCCACCCTGACGGCCTCCTGAACCTCTCCCTGGCCTGGGAAGGTCCTTCAGGACAACACCTCGGCGTATCCCTTGTCCTTGGGAGAGGAAGTCGCTGGCGGCGACTCGCTGTCCATAGACTTTGGATCCAGCGAACCCCTGAATGAGGATTGCTGGGAGCTGTCGTGGGCCGGACTGCAGCACGTGATTCAACGCATTAGAATTGCGAAATAAAAAAGTCGGACATATAAGTGCGTTAGAGCCTCCGAATACTTCGATCTGGCTAGGGGATTATCCCTGGCGCGCCGCTCTGGGCTGCTGTCGATGTCCCACGCGGAGCTATCCGTGAGGGAGACCTTCCCCTTCTTGGAGGCTTCTGCCTACAGATTTGTGGAGGCCGCCCTCTTCTTACTTCCCCCTTAAGGGGGGAGTTGCTTTCTTCATCCTCCTCATCGTCGTCCTCGGCGGCGGAGGAGCGAGTCTCGGTATCTTCGGGCGTCGTGTCCGAAGCACCCTTACGGCGGAGACCACCTCTGGTCCCCTTGGCCTTCTTCTCCGGCGCTTGATAGGGCACCGGAACTAGCATCTTCATTAGAAGCGGGATAGCTGGTTCTTCGGGTAGCGGAGCCAGACTCTGAATCCGCTCCGCCTTCTTTGTCCAGCCCTGGAAAAAATAAATAGGGAGGTTTAGGCATCCTCCCTGAATAAGCAAGTAAAGGATGCATCTTGAAAGGCGAAAGACTTACTAGACTGGCGGGATGGGCCAGGTCGTGCCCACGGTCCTCGCTCGTCTCCGACAGCGTCTTGTTGCCCTTAAAGAGCACCTTCCAGATGTCCTCGTGTGTGGTTCCGTAGAACCGTAGCAAGGTCTGGTGCTCGGTCAGACCGAACTCTCACAAATGGCAAGTCCGGCTCTGGCATGGAAGGATTTGGCGAACTAGCATCACCTGGATCATGTTGACGAGCTTGATGTTCTTGTCCACCATGCTCTGGATGCGCGTCTGCAACGCTGTCAGTTCGTCCGACGAAGCCCAATTCAGGCCCTTCTCTAGCCAGGAGGTGGGCCGCATTGGGGCTCCGGACTTAAATTCGGGAGTCGTGACCCAGGTGGCGTCGTGGGGCTCTATGATATAGAACCACGGTTGCTACCACCCTTTGATGGTCTCTACAAAGGTACCTTTGGGCCATGTGACATTGGGCATATTGCTTGCCATGGCGCCTCCGCACTCTGCGTGTTGGCCATCCACCACCTTCGGCTTTACATTGAAAATCTTGAGCCACAGTCCGAAGTGCGGGGATGCAGAGGAAGGCCTTGCACACGACAATAAATGCCGAGATGTTGAGGAAAGAATTTGGGGCTAGATCATGGAAATCTAACTTGTAGTAGAACATGAGTCCATGGACGAAAGGGTGGAGAGGAAACCCTAACCTGCGGACAAAGTGGGGGATGAACACCAACCTCTCATGGGGGTCCAGGGTTGGGACGATCTGTCCCTTGGCCAGAAGCTGGTGGGCGATTTCCTTGGCCAGATACCCCGCCTCTCGGAGCTTCTTGATGTCCTTCTCCTTGACGGAGGAGGCTATCCACTTGCCTTGCGCTCCGGAGCCGGATATGGTCGGAGTATTTCTTTGAGGCGGAAGAGATTAGGACTTGGGCGCTAGAGCTCGAGAATGGGTCGGCAAAGAGAGAGAAGGTGTGGGTGAAAGGGGGTGAATCCTTATCCCTTTATAAAGGCAGCGAATGTCAAGCACCTCCCTACTCTCCTTAAAACTCACCTGTTACACAAGGGCCGCGTAGACGGCACGATTGGATTACCAACACCCGTATTGATGAGAATCCCGTAATAAGGGGACACGATCTTTGCTTTGACAAGACATGCCAATGAAACCGCATCTTGAAACATGGAGCGGCAGGCCGTAAAAGGGTTCAAAATAATGACCGAATGGTGATGTGGAGTCACGCTGCAAAAAGTTGTCAGTAGATTGGAATCGTGAAATATTATACCCTCTGCGGTTGTGTGTGGTACTTGTTTTGCAGAGCCGGACACGTTCTTTGTGTTCGAAGGCTGTCTTAGAGTATTCGGAGGAGGAACCCGCCTTGCAATGCCGAAAACAATCTGCGTGCTGGACTCATCGACATTGAAGCCTGGTTCAGGGGCTACTGAGGGAGTCCTGGACTAAGGGGTCCTCGGGCGTCCGGCCTGTTGGACGTGGGCCGGACTGATGGGCTGTGAAGATACAAGACCGAAGACTCTTACCCGTGTCCAGATGGGACTCTCCTTGGCGTGGATGGCAAGCTTGGCGTTTGGATGTGAAGATTCCTTTCTCTGTAACCGACTTTGTACAACCCTAGTCCCCTCCGGTGTCTATATAAACTGGAGGGTTTAGTCCATAGGGACAATCATAATCATACAGGCTAGGCTTCTAGGGTTTTAGCCATTATGATCTTGTGGTAGATCAACTCTTGTAATACTCATATTCGTCAAGATCAATCAAGCAGGAAGTAGGGTATTACCTCCATAGAGAGGGCCCGAACCTGGGTAAACATCGTGTCCCCTGTCTCCTGTTACCATCGACCTTAGACACACAGTTCGGTACCCCCTACCCGAGATCTGCCGGTTTTGACACCGACACCCGCCGAACACAGGGGGGCATAAGAAATTTCCACTGGAGGTAAAAACAGTGAATATGATACACGTCACTCATATCCCCAAGAGGGAGCGCAAGCGCGCGCTAAGGGACGTCTATGCTTGTGAGCCGGTCGCCCCAAAATTCAATCCTTGGTCGGCTTGTCCGATCACCTTCGATCGCAGGGACCACCCGACCAGTATCCGTCATGGAGGTTCAGCAGCCCTGGTCCTCGATCCAATCATCGATGGACTCCGTCTCACTCGAGTCCTTATGGGTGGCGGCAACAGTCTTAACTTGATTTATCAAGACACTGTTTGTAAGATGGGTATCGACCCATCAAGAATCAAGCCTAGTAACACCACCTTTAAAGGAGTGATACCCGACATAGAGGCCCGCTGCACAGGTTCCTTAACATTGGAAGTAGTCTTCGGTTCACCAGATAACTTCCAAAGCGAAGACTTGATCTTCGACATTGTCCCCTTTCGCAATGGTTCTCACGCACTGCTCGGACAAACCGCCTTCGCCCGCTTCAATGCAGTCCCGCACTATGCTTACTTAAAGCTTAAGATGCCCAGACCTCGCGGATCTATCACAGTCAATGAAAACATGGAGCGCTCCTTCCGTACTGAGGAGCATACCGCGGCCCTTGCGGCTGAGGTGCAGAGCGGCCTCATCAAGCCGAACACTTCGTCGGCCATCAAGCCCCCGGACACTGTCAAACGAGTCCGGCCTACCCTGTAGAACGATGGCTCGGTGAATTCAGAGATGGACTAGCAGTTCCACCTCCGTCAATCGCCCCATCTAACCGTGGCATATGTACCGCATGTTCATAACTACACACTTAAAATACCTTGGGAAATGACGGAGGCACAACATGGACGAGGTTCATAGTGCGGCTCGACCCTACTTCGACCTTAACCTTCTTCCCTTCCTTTTTTCCCTCATATCACAGGTTCGTTAAAACCTAATCACTTTACGGTCATACAAGGGCTCTTTCCCATGTCCATTTTATAGAAACGATCGTCGATCGCTCCTCTCAAAGGATCTTGCACCTAGGCGAAAGTAGCGCAGACGTGCGGTAGGGTATCCATGGGATCTTCAAGACTACCTTTTCTTTTAGGCCCTGTATACAGCTTTCCCTTGTTTACAAATTCTCGGCATGTAAAATAGCCTTGATGTTCATGGCATTATCTGTAATAGCATGTTTTGACGTATCAGTCAGATTATAATGGAAACAGTTTTTTGCCAAACCCCTGTTTGGTATTGGTTTGTCCCATAACCTGTATTCCCTCTTTGCTTCAAATTGCCATATATACTTTGGTCCGGCCTAAATGTTGGGGGCTCTATTTGGCTACATATATATTCCAAAGTCCGAATACTTTTAGGGTATACTTCGGCATCCTGAATATTGCATTATATGCATTAGCTCCGAATCATGTCTTTGGTCAATAGTTGGCTTGCCCGGCTCCTGTGATTACCACCTTACATTCCACTCGTTGGGCTAAGGTAGTAAAGGGAGAACTACTGCGACTGTGTTTCTGGTTCGTCCGGTCCAACACCTTAGTAGAGAAAGCCGAAAACTGACTGTCATGATATGGCGAGAACTGGTCGGCAATTTGGCGACTAACTACAAATCCTTCGCGATTTACTTTGTACTATATGAAGGACTGGCCTTCGCCCAGTCATGCGTCTAAGACATCCTAGTTCGGATGGCCGCATACGCACCAGGGGCTAGTCCTTAGCCCCACTGTCAAACTCCTATGGCTAAGTGAAAGTAGTAAAGCCGCATACACTACAAAAAAATACACTTTCGTGATGATACGTGTTTGTGAAAGTAGGTCATGTTTTCTGTCATGCATGTACATCCATGACGATTTTATGATAGAAACAAGATAGTTATACCTGTGTTGTCGAAGAAGTGTTCCATGACATTATCAAAATTATCATCACGGAAGTGTCCACTTCCATGACGATAAATGTCGCGTCATGGAAGTGCTTTTGTCAAGGGTGACCGACACATGGCATCCACCATAACGGGTCGTCGTTAAGCTATCGGGTCCGGTTTTGGATCCGATAACCCGCTAACAGCCAAGACCAATGCCGATTTTCCACGTGTAAAATTCTCATTGGCTGACGGAACCATGTGTCAGCTCCACGTTGGCACATGTGTCACTCATCCAATGGGCGAGATGCACCTATGATATGTTGACACGTGGACTGATGTCTAGTACGCAACCTTCTTCTTGTAGACGTTGTTGGGTCTCCAAGTGCAGAGGTTTGTAGGATAGTAGCAAGTTTCCCTCAAGTGGATGACCTAAGGTTTATCAACCCGTGGGAGGCGTAGGATGAAGATGGTCTCTCTCAAACAACCATCCAACCAAATAGCAAAGAGTCTCTTGTGTCCCCAACACACCCAATACAATGGTAAATTGTATAGGTGCACTAGTTCGGCGAAGAGATAGTGATACAAGTGCAATATGGACGGTAGATATAGGTTTTTGTAATCTGAAATTATAAAAATGGCAAGGTAACTAATGATAAAAGTGAGCACAAACGGTATTGCAATGTGTTGAAACAAGGCCTAGGGTTCATACTTTCACTAGTACAAGTTCCCTCAACAATAATAACATAATTGGATCATATAACTATCCCTCAACATGCAACAAAGAGTCACTCCAAAGTCACTAATAGCGGAGAACAAATGAAGAGATTATTGTAGGGTACGAAACCACCTCAAAGATATTCTTTCGGATCAATCTATTCAATACTTCATACTAGAATAACACCTTAAGATACATATCAACCAAAACCCTAATGTCACCTAGATACTCCAATGTCACCTCAAGTATCTGTGGGTATGATCATATGATATGCATCACACAATCTCAGATTCATCTATTCAACCAACACAAAGTACTTCAAAGAGTGCCCCAAAGTTTCTACCGGAGAGTCAAGACGAAAACGTGTGCCAACCCCTATGCATAAGTTCACGAGCGGAACCCGCAAGTTGATCACCAAAACATACATCAAGTGCATCACGTGATATCCCATTGTCACCACAGATAAGCACGGCAAGACATACATCAAGTGTTCTCAAATCCTTAAAGACTCAATCCGACAAGACAACTTCAAAGGGAAAACTCAATCCATTACAAGAGAGTAGAGGGGGAGAAACATCATAAGATCCAACTATAATAGCAAAGCTCGCAATACATCAAGATCGTATCACCTCAAGAACACGAGAGAGATAGAGAGAGATCAAGCACATAGCTACTGGTACATACCCTCAGCCCCGAGGGTGAACTACTCCCTCCTCGTCATGGAGAGCGCCGGCATGATGAAGATGGCCACCGGTGATGGATCCCCCCTCCGCCAGGGTGCCGGAATAGGGTCCCGATTGGTTTTTGGTGGCTACGGAGGCTTGCGGCAGCGGAACTCCCGATCTATTCTGTTCTCCGATGTTTTTAGGGTATATGGACATATATAGGAGAAAGAAGTCGGTCAGGGGAGCCACGAGGGTGGGGGCACGCCCAGGGGGCAGGCGCGCCTCCCTGCCTCATGGCCACCTCGAAGCTTCCTTGACGTCTACTCCAAGTCTCCTGGATTGCTTCCGTTCCAAAAATAACACTCCCGAAAGGTTCATTCCATTTGGACTCTGTTTGATATTCCATTTATGCGAAACAATGAAATAGGCAAAAAAAAACAGAAACTGGCATTGGGCTCTAGCTTAATAGGTTAGTCCCAAAAATCATGTAAAAGTGCTTAGTAAAGCCCATTAAACATCCAAAAGAGATAATATAATAGCATGGAACAATAAAAAATTATAGATACGTTGGAGACGTATCAATCATCCCCAAGCTTAATTCCTGCTCGTCCTCGAGTAGGTAAATGATAAAAATAGACTTTTTGATGTGGAATGCTACCTAACATACTTATCAATGTAATCTTCTTTATTGTGGCAAGAATATTCAGATCCATAAGATTCAAAACAAAAGTTTAATATTGACATGAGAACAATAATACTTCAAGCATACTAACAAAGCAATCATGTCTTCTCGAAATAACATGGCCAAAGCAAGCTATCCCTACAACATATAGTCTGGCTATGCTCTATCTTCATCACACAAAATATTTAAATCATGCACAACCCCAATGACAAGCCAAGCAATTGTTTCATACTTTTGATGTTCTCAAACTTTTTCAATCTTCACGCAATACATGAGCGTGAGCCATGGACATAGCACTATAGGTGGAATAGAATGGTGGTTGTGGAGAAGACAAAAAGGAGAAGATAGTCTCACATCAACTAGGCTTATCAACGGGCTATGGAGATGCCCATCAATAGATATCAATGCGAGTGAGTAGGGATTTCCATGCAACGGATGCACTAGAGATATAAGTGTATGAAAGCTCAAAAAGAAACTAAGTGGGCATGCATCCAACTCGCTTGCTCACGAAGACCTAGGGCATTTTGAGGAAGCCCATCATTGGAATATACAAGCCAAGTTCTATAGTGAAAGATTCCCGCTAGTATATGAAAGTGACAACATAGGAGACTCTCTATCATGAAGATCATGGTGCAACTTTGAAGCACAAGTGTGGTAAAAGGATAGTAGCATTGCCCCTTCTCTTTTTCTCTCATTTTTTTGGGCCTTATATCTTTTTTATGGCCTCTTTTTTTGGGGGGGGGGGACTTCTTTGGCCTCTTCTATTTATTTTTTCGTCTGGAGTCTCATCCCGACTTGTGGGGAAATCATAGTCTCCATCATCCTTTCCTCACTGGGACAATGCTCTAATAATGATGATCATCACACTTTTATTTACTTACAACTCAAAAACTACAACTCGATAATTAGAACAAAATATGTCTCTATATGAATGCCTCCGGCGGTGTACCGGGATGTGCAATGAATCAAGAGTGACATGTATGAAAGAATTACGAAAGTGGCTTTGCCACAAATACGATGTCAACTACATGATCATGCAAAGCAATATGACAATGATGGAGCGTGTCATAATAAACGGTACGGTGGAAAGTTGCATGGCAATATATGTCGGAATGGCTTTGGAAATGCCATAATAGGTAGGTATGGTGGCTGTTTTGAGGAAGGTATATGGTGGGTGTATGGTACCGTCGAAAGTTGCATGGTACTAGAGAGGCTAGCAATGGTGGAAGGGTGAGAGTGTGTATAATCCATGGACTCAACATTAGTCATAAAGAACTCATATACTTAGTGAAAAAATATATTAGTTATCAAAATGAAGTACTACGCGCATGCTCCTAGCTAGGGGGATAGATTGGTAGGAAAAGAGTATCGCTCGTCCCCGACCGCCACTCATAAGGAAGAAAATCAATAAATAAATCATGCTCCGACTTCATCACATAACGGTTCACCATACGTGCATGCTACGGGGATCACAAACTTTAACATAAGTATTTCTCAAATTCATAACCACTCAACTAGCATGACTCTAATATCACCATCTTCATATCTCAAAACAATCATAAGGAATCAAACTTCTCATAGTATTCAATGCACTTTGTATGAAAGTTTTTATTATACCCCTCCTGGATGCCCATCATATTAGGACTAAATTCATAACCAAAGAAAATTACCATGCTGTTCTAAAGACTCTCAAAATAATATAAGTGAAGCATGAGAGTTCATCTATTTTTTCAAAATAAAACCACCGTCGTGCTCTAATAAGATATAAGTGAAGAACTAGAGCAAATGACAAACTACACCAAAAGATATAAGTGAAGATCAATGAGTAGTCGAATAATTATGTAACTATGTGAAGACACTCTAACGTTTAAGAATTTCAGATCTTGGTATTTTATTCAAACATCAAGCAAAACAAAAGAAAATAAAATGACGCTCCAAGCAAAACACATATCATGTGGTGAATAAAAATATAGCTCCAAGTAAAGTTACCGATGAACGAAGACGAAAGAGGGGATGCCATCCGGGGCATCCCCAAGCTTAGGCTCTTGGTTGTCCTTGAATATTACCTTGGGGTGCCTTGGGAATCCCCAAGCTTAGGCTCGTACCACTCCTTATTCAATAGTCCATCGAATCTTTACCCAAAACTTGAAAAGTTCACAACACAACACTTAATAGAAAACTCGTAAGCTCCGTTAGTATAAGAAAATAAATCACCACTTAGGTACTGTTGTGAACTCATTCTAAATTCATATTGGTGCAATATTTACTGTATTCCAACTTGTCAATGGTTCCATACCCTCCGATACTACTCATAGATTCATCAAAATAAGCAAACAACACAATGAAAACAGAATCTGTCAAAAACAGAACAGTCTGTAGTAATCTATATAAAACGTATACTTCTGAACTCCAAAAATTCTTAAAAAAATTAGTGGACCTGAGGAATTTGTCTATTAATCATCTACAAAAAGAATCAACTAAATATCACTCACCAGTAAAAAGTTGTAGCTAATCTCGTGAGCGCTAAAGTTTCTGTTTTTTTACAGCATGATCATAAAGACTTCACCCAAGTCTTCCCAAAGGTTCTACTTGGCACAAACACTAATTAAAACATAAAACCACATCTAACAAGAATCTAGATGGATTATTTATTCCTAAACAGAACCAAAAATCAAGAAACTAAAATAAAATTGGGTTGCCTCCCAACAAGCGCTATCGTTTAACGCCCCTAGCTAGGCATGATGATTTCGATGATGCTCACATAAAAGATAAGAATTGAAACATAAAGAGAGCATCATGAAGAATATGACTAGCACATTTAAGTCTAACCCACTTCCTATGCATAGGGATTTTGTGAGCAAACAATTTATGGGAACGATAATCAACTAGCATAGGAAGGCAAAGCAAGCATAACTTCAAAACTTTAAGCACATGGAGAGGAAACTTGATATTATTGCAATTCCTACAAGCATATGTTCCTCCCTCATAATAATTTTCAGTAGCATCATGAATTAATTCAACAATATAACCATCACATAAAGCATTCTTTTCATGATCTACAAGCATAGAAATTTTATTACTCTCCACATAAGCAAAATTCTTCTTATTCAGAATAGTGGGAGTATCATAAGAAACTCGAATACTATAAATTGTTTCCACATTAAAAGAGTAATGTTCAGAAAAAGGGTAATCATAATAATGACAAGTTTTATAATATAATCATCACTACTTTTTATAGCATAAGTTTCATCACAATAATCACCATAAGTAGCAACTTTGTTCTCATCATAATCAATTGAAACCTCTTCCAAGATAGTGGAACCATTACTAAATAAAGTCATGACCTCTCCAAATCCACTTTCATAATTATCATAATAAGATTCAACACCCTCCAAAATAGTGGGATCATTACTTCCTAAAGTTGACACTCTTCCAAACCCACTTTCATCAATATAACCATCATAAATAGGAGGCATTCTATCATCATAATAAATTTGCATATCAAAACTTGGGAGACTAAAAATATCATCTTCATTAAACATGGCATCCCCAAGCTTGGGACAAACATTAATTGCAGAAAATATATTTTCAAACTTGTCATTCTCATCAAACATAGCATCCCCAAGCTTGGGCCTTTTCATATCATAAGCATAATCACTCTCATCATTAATAGTATGGATAGCACCAATAGTATAGAAATTATCATCATCACAATGAGTAATAGGAGCAACATCATTTGGGAGGGATACCTTTTCACCTTTGCTTCTCCGTCTTTTCTTTTTCTTCTTCACATTATGTGTGGGTTCAATCCTCTTTTTGGAGCTCCTTATTAATGAGATTGGTTGAATAGAAGGCTCCTCCTCGTTAACTGATTCATCATAAGAAAGAATAGGAGGATATTGGGAAATCTCTTCCCTTTCATTAGTATTCTCTTCATCTTCTATTAGTTTTCTTGTCTTTATGTAATTGGCAATATAAGGATTTTCAATGCAATTCACTTCACAATACATAAAAAAAGTTTCTAGATCAAAATCAAGAAATCTATCAAGATTAAATTTTGGAATACCCTCAGCTATACGTTTCATTTCTTCATACCCCAAAAGAAGACTAAGCTCTTTATGATGCTCAAGGGTAATTAAGTTATCACAATTTTTGGACACGATTTGATCATGAAACAAATAGCATTGGAGCTTTAAATGACCATGTTCATTGCAAAGTTCACAAGGATGGCGATAAATATTGAATTTTTCAGCACAATCATCTAGCCTTTCTTGCAACCATTTAGTTTTCAAATACTTATGCCTCTTGCAAAATCTATCTTCCCTATTTGGTGTGTGCTTGCAAACTCTATGTATTCCACAAAAGTTGACATACTTATAAGAGACATTTTCATCATGACTAGTGCAATCATAATTAGTACTATGGATATTCAAGGAATTCATATTAACAACATTGCAATCATGCTCATCGTTCAAAGATTTAGTGGCAAACATTCTAATGCACTCTTCCTCTAGCAATTGAGCACAATTATTGGAAGCCTTATTTTCACGAAAGATATTAAAAAGATGAAGCATATGAGGCACCCTCAATTCCATTTTTTTGTAGTTTTCTTTTATGAAGTAAACTAGTGATAAAACAAGAAACAAAAAGATTCGATTGCAAGATCTAAAGATATACCTTCAAGCACTAACCTCCCTAGCAACAGCGCCAGAAACTGCTTGATGTCTACTATGCAACCTTCTTCTTGTAGACGTTGTTGGGCCTCCAAGTGCAGAGGTTTGTAGGACAGTAGCAAGTTTCCCTCAAGTGGATGACCTAAGGTTTATCAATCCGTGGGAGGCGTAGGATGAAGATGGTCTCTCTCAAACAACCCTGCAACCAAATAGCAAAGAGTCTCTTGTGTCCCCAACACACCCAATACAATGGTAAATTGTATATGTGCACTAGTTCGGCGAAGAGATAGTGATACAAGTGCAATATTGACGCTAGATATAGGTTTTTGTAATCTGAAATTATATAAACAGTAAGGTAACTAATGATAAAAGTGAGCACAAACGGTATTGCAATGTGTTGAAACAAGGCCTAGGGTTCATACTTTCACTAGTGCAATTTCTCTCAACAAATAATAACATAATTGGATCATATAAATATCCCTCAACATGCAACAAAGGGTCACTGCAAAGTCACAATAGTAGAGAACAATTGAAGAGATTATTGTAGGGTACGAAACCACCTCAAAGTTATTCTTTCGGGTCGATCTATTCAAGAGTTCGTACTAGAATAACACCTTAAGACACATATCAACCAAAACCCTAATGTCACCAAGATACTCCAATGTCACCTCAAGTATCCGTGGGTATGATCATACGATATGCACCACACAATCTCATATTCATCTATTCAACCAACACAAAGTACTTCAAAGAGTGCCCCAAAGTTTCTACCAAGAGTCAAGACGAAAACGTGTGCCAACCCCTATGCATAAGTTCACGAGCGGAACCTGCAAGTTGATCACCAAAACATACATCAAGTGCATCATGTGATATCCCATTGTCACCACGGATAAGCACGGCAAGACATACATCAAGTGTTCTCAAATCCTTAAAGACTCAATCCGACAAGACAACTTCAAAGGGAAAACTCAATCCATTACAAGAGAGTAGAGGGGGAGAAACATCATCAGATCCAACTATAATAGCAAATCTCGTGATACGTCAAGATCGTATCACCTCAAGAACACAAGAGATAGAGAGAGAGAGATCAAACACAGAGCTACTGGTACATACCCTCAGCCCCGAGGGTGAACTACTCCCTCCTCGTGATGGAGAGCGCCGAGATGATGAAGATGGCCACCGGTGATGGATCCCCCCTCCGGCAGGGTGCCCGAACATGGTCCCGATTGGTTTTTGGTGGCTACAAAGGCTTGCGGCGGCGGAACTCCCGATCTATTCTGTTCTCCGATGTTTTTAGGGTATATGGACATATATAGGCGAAAGAAGTCGGTCAGGGGAGCCACGAGGGTGGGGGCGCGCCCAGGGGGCAGGCGCGCCCAGGGGGCAGGCGTGCCTCCCTGCCTCATGGCCACCTTGAAGCTTCCCTGGCGTCTACTCCAAGTCTCCTGGATTGCTTCCGTTCCAAAAATAACTCTCTCGAAGGTTTCATTCCGTTTGGACTCCGTTTGATATTCTTTTTCTGCGAAACACTGAAATAGGCAAAAAAACAGAAACTGGCACTGGGCTCTAGGTTAATAGGTTAGTCCCAAAAATTATATAAAAGTGCTTAGTAAAGCCCATTAAACATCCAAAAGAGATAATATAGTAGCATGGAACAATCAAAAATTATAGATACGTTGGAGACGTATCATGGACCGGCCCAAAAGTGGCCCATAAAGATTTAATGGGCTGGCCCAACTAAAGGCCCACAAGATTTAGTGGACCATAATGGGTCAGCCCAGCTAAAGGCCCACAAGATTTTGCAGACCATAATGGGCTAGCTCAGCTAAAGGCCCAACATTCTCGGTTAAGGCCCATATGACTAGTGTCAAATCGGCCCGTCAACGGCCCGTCCTAAACTTGTCATCATCGCGGCCCATGGTCACTTCTGGCCTGTTAACAGTCCGCTAAGTGTTTGGGCCGAATTACGGCCTGGTGTGTCTCCGGCCTGTTAAAGGTCCTTCTTCATTTGGGCCCATTTATAGGACATTGAAACTTTCTGCCCATAAACGACCGTGAAGGATTTGGGTCATATTCGGCCATGTCTGACATTCGGCCTGTTAGAGGCCCACTATAGATTTGGGCCACTTTCAGCCTGTTGTGACTTTCGGCCTGTTAACGTCGGACGAAATCCATGGGCCATATGTGGCCCAACGTCACATCGGGCCTACTAATGGCCCATATAAAAATGACACTAATCAAGCCCGACCGAACTTTCGGCCTGTTAAAGGCCCATGTAGTAGGTCGGCGCATTTACGGCCCATCTGAATTTCGGCCTGTGAACGATCTGCATTGTAAATGGGCCACCATTTCGGCCTGCTAAGGCCAGTGGGTTACTTGGCACAATTAGGGCCCAAACTCACTTTCGGCCTATTAAAGGCCCATGTTTTTTATGGGCTCGAGATATTACACCTGTAAATAGCCTATTGTTACTGAGGGCCCAGATTATGTTTAGGCTTGTTAAAGGCCCACTATGGGCACATGCCTACCAGAAAAATATGAAAGCTTATGCTGATTTAGGCCCAGATATTTTTAGTGGGCTACATGCAAATTTTGGCCCATAATCGTTTTTAGCCCAATTGGAATGGGCCTGACGAATGTCGGCATGTTGGGCTCCTACGAAGCTTTCCGCCGAATACATTACTAAGATAAACCTACACTATACAAAAATAGCATCGTAATTACTACAGCCTTTGGCAGCATCATAAATGTTGTATCACAACAAAATAAATTCCAACCATACAACAAAAGGCCTGTTGGCATAAAGTTTACAGTCCTTGCAGATAAAATCACCATCAGATGTCTAGAAGCACAAATCATTTGACCTGAGTGCTAATGTTTCAGGCTATAGAATCTGATGGAGCAGCACGATCTTCCCCTTTTTCTGCCATTTCTCTTGAACATGAAGCAAATGTCTGATACTCTGGTTTCAAAACCATTCATATCTTCACGACATTTGTCAACCACTATTCTTGTTTCTAAAACAACGTCCATTAGGGATTGGACTTGTGTCTGGAGCACAGATATATCACTCTGTCTAGCCAAAAGATTTTGTTCAGTAGGCGATTTGGACGAGGTTACATTGACAACCAAACCAAAATTACGCAGGAAGGTGCTTTTTGCACTGTTAGTGGAGAGATACTGACGCACTGCAGCAAGAGGTGACATTGTGCCTGTGGTAGCCTCGTCACCTTCAGGTGGTTGTGGCAGTTCAATCATTTGTTCCATAGCTTGCTAAAAGTTTGAACTTGTAGATTAGTGTACCAAATAAGTTACTAATGAGGCAAAAACAAACGAAGTAGGTTTCGCGTTTATACATAACTTATTTTGGTGAACTACTGTAATACGTTAGCATGTATTATAGTGCCAACTACATAATAAAATCACTTTCAGAACATATGTCCATCTATCATGCCTACTGTATTGTCTATTTCCTCACATTCGTTGACATCTAAGGATAAAGAGACATGGTTTAAAGTAGGATGAACATAGTATGACATCATTCATATCATGGGCAAACAGATATAAAACAAACAGGCTATTGTATCTGTGTGCACGTGAACATCACAACTAGATTACAGGTCAAGACCAAAAGAATATCCTTCATCTCTTTTAAACCATGTAAGGTGAAATGATACGTTAAGACAACTGTGTATAAAAGTGAACAGAGTAACTGACATTGGTTGCAAACCAAGCCGTTAAATGAACACATCACAGTACCAATCAGTTCAAAAGCAGGAGGAGTAAGGATTTACAACAGCGGCTTGAACTGGTGTGCTCACGCCCTTCATCTCGCTGGTGTAGCAATCCTTGAAGATTTGCACTGCATTCCGTTCAGGTTCTTTTTGGTCCGCACGGGCTTTCCTCTGTATTTGGAACAAGTCAATATAGATACGATAATATGGCACAAAAAAAAGAAGGAACTAGCAGCTATTTACAAGAGCCTCATAGTGTGCAATATAGCTATGAGATCCTATTGTCTATTGGAATTTCACTTTAGAATGGTTGATCTTGTTCTTCAAACAGTTAGCCTAGGAGAAGATACACTTGTAAGGCACATACATAAATACAAGTTCAATATGTGGTCTGATCAAATACATATACTGTACCTGATACTTTGGATCAGACCAGTGTTTAACAAGGGTTGTCCAGTCTTCATTTGTAATATATTCCACTGGAGATGTTTGCGCGATTTCATTGTTAGCCTTGCCTTCAAGGTGAGATTTTCTAAGGTGGTACCGATACTGTCGCAGAGCAGACTGAAAAACAAGAGTGCATGCTTGTTTAGTTGCATCATCTTTTAGATCCAACCTGAACCTCATCTGTTGAAAAAAGAATGTGAGTCTTATTAGGAGGAAGCTAGAAAGTATGGGATGGAGCAAGACAATATTACAAATTGCGATGAATAACATTACTTACCGATAAATGGTCAAGGAAGGTGTTAAACTGGGTATTTTCTTTCTCATTCCTGTACTGGATCCACATTGGGAGGATACGTGCATGACACCTAACGGCAACGGCTGCCTCTGATACTAACTTGGCTGACTCTGTAGCATCACGTGGCCTTTTTAAACCTGCCTCAAAATGGATCTCCATTCTTCCTCCTTTAGATTTTGTTAATCTATCAAGCATTATCCCTGATGTCTGTTTCCGCTTGCGTCCTGGTGCTAGTTCAACAATGAATATGGAAATTGTTAGTGCACATCAAACTATGAGAGTACCTATAAAGGAGCATGCAACTGCAACTTGACTCGGTTAGGTACCGTCTTGGTGTTGATGCTCATGAGGTTCATCTGATCTCGCCAAGTCCTGTTGTCTCAGAAGTTCTTCAAAAGTAGTGTTAGGTGTGAAGGCAGCTTGGGAACTGGCTAGTTCCGGAGCAAATGAATTAGTAACTCATTGAGATGTTGGTATAGTTGAAGCAGATGCTGCAGCTGGTGGAGTAGGTGATACTATGTTTGTAGATTTAGCCAGTGGACTTGGACCTTCTACTGCACTATAAGTACTAGCAGAATCTCGAGGGCAGATCCTTTTCCGTTTCACCCGACGAGTAACACCATTCCCTACCATATTCTTTTCCTTGCTCTTTTTTTACTTTGCCATTTCAAGCCGTACCCACAACACAAAAGAATAAAATCGCTCTTCACAACTCATTGATGTATGATATAGACAAGCAATACTTTGATGTAAGACAACCATATGAGCATGGAATATGTAAAAAAACAGGACGGCGTGACATATTCACAGCTACAATGTGTAAACTAAGCAGAAGGATTTTCAAGAAAATAGAAGTAATGCAAGCTAGACACCATATGAAAGATGCAACCAATATCACTCTGCCAAGTTAAAAGTGTCTTGTCATAAGTAGCATTTCGAAAAATTAGAAGCAGTACAACGTAGAAATCAATGCAAGATGCAACCACTATCAAAATGCCATGTTAAAAGCGTCCAATCATGAGTGACTGATGCGGGATACACAACAGCAGTACTTTCATGTAAGAACATGGTATGATAGATAGATGCAGTGTATTCTAGACACAGAAAGGCATGTCATATGCACATGTATAACGTATAAACTCAGCAGGTGCAATTTAATCAAAATAGAAGAAATATAGGCTAGACAACATATCCAACATGAAACCAATTATCACACTGTCAACTTAGAGAAAGCACCTACGATGGTGGAGTACGGGAGATGACCTCATCATGCAGACTTGGGACTTCAACTTCATTTGCAGTACCAGTGGCAAATCTAGAGAGTCTCTGTTTGCATCGGTCCGAAGGACCACCAACATCCCCTAACTTACTCTTTTCCTTCCTATTTTCTGATATTGCCTTATGAAGTCAAAACCAAAAGAAGATGAATAAAATTAGCTCTGCATAACTGGTTGATGCATGATACAAACGAACACTACTTTCATGTAAGGCAAGCGTAGGATAGGAGGATGGAATATATACAAAAATACAACATTGCATATTGAGACGTACGATAGGAGGATGGAATATGTATGAAAAACAGTAAGCAGAAGGCATTTCAACAAAATTAGAAGAAATGAAAGCTAGGCACCATATGAACATGCAACCAATATCACTCTATCAGGTAAAAAGTGTCTTGTCGTAAGTGCCATTTCAAGAAATTAGAAGCAGTACAAGCTAGAAGACAATGCAAGATGCAACCTACATCACACTCCCAAGTTAAATGTGTCTTATGGGTAAGTGATCGTTGCAGGTATAAGTTGTAAGCTATGCAGATGCAATTCAACAAAATCAGAAGCAATACAAACTAGACATCATACAGAACACGCAAACACATATAATAGTTCCAAGTTAGAGAAAGCACCTATCATGGTGGAGTAGGGGAGATGTGCTCATCATCTACACGTATGTTCTAGAAACCGGAACATGTGTCATATTCACAGGCATTATGTATAAAGTAAGCAGATGCAATTCAACAAAGTTAGAAGCAATACAAGCTAGACATCATATGCAACATGCAACCACATATAATAGTGCCAAGTTAGAGCAAGCACCTGTGATGGTGGAGTAGGGGAGATGTGCTCATCATCAACATAGCTACGTTGACTGTCCAGCCTTGTGTTGTCTTGCGAATCTTGTTGGGAGGATGGCGGAGTATAATCTGTAGAGACCCTCTGTTTGAGTTGCTCCAAAGGACCACCATCATCCACTGCCGGACTAATTTCCTTCAGTTGTATTGATTTTGCATTGTGAAGTCAAACTGATAAGAAAAAGGAATAAAATTCGCTCTTCAGAACTCATTCATGCATGATACTGACGAACACTACTCAGGTGAAAGGCAAACACATGATACGAGGATGGAATATCTACGAAAAACAGGATGGCGTGACATATTCACACCTATGATGTGGTAACTAAGCAGAAGGCATTTCAACAAATTAGAGGTACTCCAAGCTAGACACCATACGAAAGGTGCAACCAATATCACTCTGCCAAGTTCAAACTGTCTGGCGTTTCAACAAATTAGAAGCAGTACATGCTAGAAATCGTATGCAAGACACAACCAATATCACAGTGGTGACTTAAAGGTGCCTTATCATAAGTGAATGATGCGGGATATGCAAGAACAGTAGTCTGATGTAAGAACATGTTGTGATCAGATATAGTATGTTCTAGAAACAGGAACACGTGTCATATTCACAGGCATTGTGTGTAAAGTAAGCAGATGCAATTCAACAATGTTAGAAGCAATACAAGCTAGACATCATACACAACATGCAACCACATATAATAGTGCTAAGTTAGAACAAGCACCTGTGATGGTGGAGTAGGGGAGATGTGCTCATCATCTACACAGCTACATTGACTGTCTAGCCTTGCTTTGTCTTGCGAATCTTGTTGGGAGGATGGCGGGGTAGAATCTGTAGAGACCCTCCATTTCAGTTGCTCGGAAGGACCACCATCATCCAATGCCTTACCAATTTCCTTCCACTTTATTGATTTTGCATTGTGAGGTCAAACCGACAAGAAAAAGGAATAAAATTCACTCTTTAGAACTCATTCATGCATGATACTGACAAACACTACTCTGATGAAAGGCAAAGTCGTGATACGAGGATGGAATATGTACGAAAAACTGGACGGCTTCACATATTCACACCTATGATGTGGAAACTAAGTAGAAGACACTTCAACAAATTAGAAGCACTGCAAGCTAGACACCATATGGAAGGTGCAATCAATATCACTCTGCCAAGTTAAAACTGTCTCGTCATAGGTGGCGTTCATCAAACTAGAAGCACTACATGCTAGAAATCATATTTAAGATGCAAACCAATATCACACTGCCAACTTAAAGGTGTCCCATCATAAGTGACTGATGCTGGATACACAAGAAGAGTAGTTTCATGTAAGAACATGGTGTGATAGCCAGATATAGTATGTACCAAAAATAGGAAAGCATGTCATATTCACACGTATCATGTATAAGCTAAGCATATGCAGTTTACACTAATTAGGAGTAATACAAGCTAGACACCATATGCAACATGCAACCAGATATCACACTACCAAGTTAGAGCAAGCATCTTGGATGGTGGAGTAGGGGAGCGGAGACTTGGAACTTGTAATGCACTAGCAGTACAAGGAGAATCCTACAGATGCTCCATTTACGTTGCTGCAGAGGACCACCATCATCACCTTCCTTACTCATTTCCTTCCTCTTTTTTGATTTTTCCTTGTCAAGTCAAACCCACAAGAAAAAGGAATAAAATTTGCTCTTCAGAACTCATTGATGCATGATACTGATGAACACTACTTTCATGTAAGGCAACCGCATGATAGGAGGATGGAATATGTATGAAAAACAGGACGACATGACATATTGACATGTATGATGTATAAAGTGTAAACTAAGCACAAGGTGTTTTAACTAGTTAGAAGCAAGGTAAGCTAGAAACCATATGAAAGATGAAACCAATATCACTTTGCCAAATTAAAAGGGTGCCCTAACAAATGTATTTGACCAAATTAGAAGCAATACATGGCAACAGGCTAGAAATAATATGCAATATGCAACGAATAAAGGTGTCTCATTGTAAGTGATTGATGCAGGATACAGAAGAGAGGTAGTTTCATGTAAGAACATGGTTAACACATAGATGTAGTGTGTACCAAAAATAGGAAGGCATATCATATTCACAGGTATAATGTGTAAACTAAGCATATGCAATTTGCCCTAATTAGAAGCATTACAAGCTAGACACCATATGCAACATGCAACCCCATATCACACTGCGAAGTTAGAGCAAGCACCTGCGATGGTGGTGTAGGGGAAGTGCGGTCTTCAAGTACATAGCTATGTTCAATATCTTCATTTAGGCTTGCTATTTCTTGAGAATCATGTGGAGAAGACGAAATTGCACTCTTTATAAGAGCAACGCGTCTCATACTAACCCACGGGCGTGACTGTCTCATCATAAGCGATAGATGCAGGATACACAAGAGCAGTAGTTTGATGTAAGAACATGGTGTGATAGGTAGATGTAGTATGCACCAAAAACAGGAAGGCATATTCACATGTATAATGTGTAATCTAAGAATATGCAATTTAACAAATTAGGAGAATAAAAGCTAGGCACCATATGCAACATGCAACCAGATATCACACTGCCATGTTAGAGCAAGCACCTGGGGTTGTGGAGTAGGGGAGATGAGATTTGGAACTTGCACGGTAGTAGGAGTAGCAGGAGAATCTGCAGAGATCATCTGTTTCGGTTGCTCCAGAGGACCACCATCATTCCGTTCCTTCGTCCTTTTAGATTTTGCCTTGTCAAGTAAACACACAAGAAAAATGAATGAAATACGCACTTCCAAATTCGTTGATGCATGATGACGAACACAACTTTTATGTATCGCAACCACATTGTAGGAGGATGGAATATGTACGAAAAACGCTAAGCAGAAGGCATTTCAACAAATTGTAAGCAATGCAATCTAGACACCATATGAAAGATCCAACCAAAATCACTCTACCAAGTTAGATGTGTCTCATTATAAGTGGCACTTCAATTAGAGGCAATACATGTTTGAAATGATATGCAAGATGCAACCAATATTACACTGTCAACTTGAAGGTGTCTCGTCAGAAGTGATTGATGAGGGATACACAAGAAAAGTAGTTTGATGTAAGAACATGGTTAATAGAAAGACGTAGTATGTACCAAAAACAGGAAGGTATGTCATATTCACAGGTATAATGTGTTAACTAAGCAGATGCAATTTACCCTAATTAGAAGCATTACAAGGTAGACACCATATGCAACATGCGACCACATATCACACTGCCAAGTAAGAGCAAGCACCTGCGATGGTGGTGTGGGGGAATTGCGGTCATCAACTAGAGAGCTACGTTGACTATCTTCATTTAGTCTTGTTGTTTCTTGAGAATCATGTGGGGAGGATTGTCAGTGTCAAAACCGGCGGATCTCGGGTAGGGAGTCCCGAACTGTGCGTCTAAGGCGGATGGTAATAGGAGGCAGGGGACACAATGTTTACCCAGGTTCGGGCCCTCTCAATGGAGGTAATACCCTACTTCCTACTTGATTGATCTTGATGATATGAGTATTACAAGAGTTGATCTACCACGAGATCATAGAGGCTAAACCTTAGAAGCTAGCCTATGATTATGATTGTTGTTGTCCTACGGACTAAACTCTCCGGTTTATATTACATAGAGTCGGTTACAAGGGAGGAGATCTACAGATCCGATTTGCCAAGCTTGCCTTCCACACCAAGGAGAGTCCCATCCAGACACGAGACGGAGTCTTCAATCTTGTATCTTCGTAGTCCAACAGTCCGGCCAAAGGATATAGTCCGGCTGTCCGAGGACACCTTAATCCAGGACTCCCTTAGTAGCCCCTGAACCAGGCTTCAATGACGATGAGTCCGGTGCGCAGATTGTCTTCGGCATTGCAAGGCGGGTTCTTCCTCCGAATACTCCATAGAAGATTTTGAACACAAGGATAGTGTCTGGCTCTGCAAAACAAATTCCACATACCACCGTAGAAAGTACAATATTTCGACAAATCTAATCTGCTGACAACTTTTCACAACGTGACACCACACCACGGCCTGGTCATTATTCGAACTATTTCTCCCAGCCTGCCACTACACATTTTGCGAGGCGGTTTTATTGGCGCGTCTTGTCGAAGCAGAGATCGTGTTCCCCTTATCACGGGATTCTCATCAATACAGGTATGGGTAACCCAATCATGCCTATTGGTATGACTCCTCGATTTTAGGCAAGTTCCAAACGGCCACGCGGAGGACGCTTGATATTCTCCCTCTTTATAAAGGGGCCAAGGCTTGTCCTTTTCTTCTCGCGCTCAATCGAATCCTTCCCCCACCTCGAGTTCCAACACCCAAGGCTCAGGCTAAGCACTTCGGACCTTCAATCATGTCCGGATCCAACCTTCAAGGTCGGTGGATGGCCTCCTCTGTCCCAGAGGAGGACATCAAGAAGCTAAGAGAAGCCAGGTATCTGACAGAGGAGGACATCAAGAAGCTAAGAGAAGCCAGGTATCTGACCGCCGAAATCTCGCACAGGCTGCCTACTCAAGGGCAGGTCATCCCCACTCCTGAACCCAACGAGAGTGTCGTATTCATTTCCCACTTCCTCTGAGGGCTAGGCTTTAGTCTTGATCCCTTTGTTAGAGGGCTTATGTTCTATTACGGGCTCGATTTCCATGATCTGGCTCTGGATTCCATCCTTCATATCTCGTCGTTCCTCGTCGTGTGTGAGGACTTCCTCTGCATCACCCCTCACTTCGGCTTATGGCTCAAGACCTTCAATGTAAAGCTGAAGATGATCAATGGGCGACAAGCAGAATGCGGAGGTGCTATAATAAGCAAAGGCGTCGATGCTCCATGGCCAAAGGGTTCCTTCCTAGAGATGCCCACTTTGTGGCAGCGGGAGTGGTTTTACATCACCGTTCCCCAAAGTACTAAATGGGTAGCTGCCCCCGCCTTCCGTTCGGGCCCCCCACCACAACTGGCATCATGGGTCAACAAGGGGCTAGATTGGGGGCTAGTTAATGATGTGCCGACATTGCAGAGTCGCATCCGAGATCTCCTGAAGAGAGACGTCAGCCTTGTCAAGGTAATGCAAGTCGTGCTAGTTCGTCGGGTCCTGCCATGTCAACGTCGACCTCTCCGTATGTGGGAGTTCAATCTGGAAGGACCGCGAACTATTCAGCAATTCTTCGGCATGACGCTCGAAGGGATGTATGGATTGTTCTTCGGATCACGGATAAAGTGTTCGGACACCACTGAGGATGCGGGTCTAAACTGCAATCGTCCAGATACCCCTGTAAGTATTTCTTCGGCCGAACACACTGTCTTTTCTTTTGTCTTAACATCATTCTGAACAATCGCTCTTTCATCAGGACTGGATAAAAAAGGCAAATATGATCAGGTGTTCGACCCCCCCTTCCCGGAGGCTCACCGGATCCTTTACTAGCCAGGATGCTCGAGCTCACACCTTATCAAGCACCATCAAGGGAAGATAAAGGGAGTAATAAAGGAGCCAAGAGCAGACTTCACGCATTGCTCATCCAAACCGGGGAAATTGGTGTCTCTATGAAGGAGGATAATCGGGGAGAAGAATCTGAAATTCCTCCTCCTCAAGGAAGGAAAAGGGCCGCCTCTGATGACTTGGAAATAGGGGTTTCCAAACAAGGGAAGAAACCTTCGCTAGGGGGCCCTGCCCCGAAGAGCATCCCTACCACACAGTGCCCGCAAGGGGATCAGCCCTCCACCGAGCTGTGAGTAAACAAGAGTACTTTATAGTAAATATATTCTGCTCTCTTTCTGAGTATAATAACCCAGACGTATGTCTTGTAGCTCGGATCGTAGCCCTTCTCAACAGAGTTCGTCTTCGGGGGATCTTCTTCCGGAGATGATGGAGAGCGAAACGCCTCCCTGTGCTTCGCCACCTCATGAGGAGGACGACCCTGAGGTGTCGTCACGGAGGATTTCTCCTGATCCCCCAAGGCCAGAAGATAACCCTTTGGCCACCCGAAGTCCGGAGTATTCGGCTCCTAAAGAGAGCAACAGAAAGAGTCCGAGACTGTCCGGTGCACAACTGGATGCACTGATGAGTATTCTGGAGCAAGCGGCTATCTCAGAGGCGCATCGTACTTTAATGGGTACGGTGTTTGAGAGGATTTCATCCGCCAAAAGCGGGTTGCATGAAGCCTTTATGAGCCTGCTAAGAGGCTTTGAGGTATGCAAGGTAATATATATTTTTTGATAGTACCGCATACGCTAGGTGTGCCCTATGCAGATAGTAGCCCCTGAGACTCTGGTTGCTGTCCGAAGGCGGCAAACAGAGGATCATAGTTCTAGGTAATGATCATGCTGCTTTTATGTGCAGGCAGCTGAGGGTCCAGTGGCTGCCTGGACTGGTGAGTTTGCCTAACTAAGGCGGCAACTTGATGCGGCAGAGGCTGACATCGTGCTTGTAAACAAGCGGCTTGACGAGGCATAGGGTATGTATTCTTCGGTTGTCAACAGGTATTAAGAGGAGCATGATGCTAGTATCTATCATATGCTGTGATTGCAGATGGCGCTACTGCCGTGGAGACCCTTCGGGCAGAGCTTGCCCGAGCCAAGGAACAAGCCAAGAGGAGCGACGCGGCCGCCCTGAAGGTGGCCAAAGAGTTAAAGGCCGAACAGGCTGCTCATCGTCAGGCCGAAGAGAAAATAGTCAAGATGGCTGTTGAGCTGAAGGATGCCGCCGACCGTTATGAGCTTCTTGCAAAGGAAAGCCAGACGAAAGTGGCGGATCTGAAGAAAGCCATGGAAGCCGCCAAGGAAACCCGCTCTGAAATTAGAGCGGTGAAGGAGGAGCTTCATCAAGCCGGAATTATCACGGCTGGGAAGCCCTTCTTGTTGCGGATGAAGTTTGGAGATCCAAAGTATGCCTCCCTGGATAAATTATGGAGTGCTACGGACGCGTACTTGGACTTGGCAGCAAGTGCTGCTGATGCGACGGGATTTTTCAAAGATAAAAAAGATCATGAAGTGGAAAAGTTATTCTGGTCACAGTTCAGTGCTCCAACGCGTTCGCTGCTATTAAATGAACAAATGGCCGAGTGGGCTGAACTCCATAGATTGTTCGGGCTTGCCATGAGGTCTGTCGTGGATCATCTTTGGCCGGAAGGGCCAAGGCCGGGTAGTTATTTTGGTTTAGTGCAATGATTCCTTGGTGCTGTGCCGCATATCGACGCTGTAAAGAGGTCGGCGTGCATAGAGGGTGCACGGATGGCTCTTGCCCATGTTAAAACATACTGGGCGGAGATGGAGACCACCGCTGTTGCAACCCAGGATCCAGCCATAGGCCACGTCTCGGCCGAGCACTGTTTTGAAGAAGTCCTAGAAGGTGCTCGTTTAATAGAGGCTCAGTGCTCGAAGAGTATCATGTTTGAGTGACATATATTCCGATTGTAAAAACAATGCTATTTGAATTATAAAGGTTGTGTTTATACTTTTGCCTAAAAGTATTCTGATGCCTCATGTGCGGCCGTTTATGTGTGTGTATACATATAACCTAAAAGTTTGCAGTCGTCGGCTTCAGCCCCCACGCACATAATGTGGGGGTGTTCACGAAAGCGTGTGTTCACACTTGATCCAACATCTTGGTCCATTAAGGAGGTGATAGCACGGCGAACAAGGCAATCAGACTATATTGCCTTAACACTTTCACTTAGCCATAGGAGTTTGACAGTGGGGCTACTATATAGCCCCTGGTACTTCCGCACTCATCCGTATGCGGGGTGTGTACATACATGACCGGGAAACCGGCCCTTCATTAATGCGGAGGAATCGCGAAGATTCCGTAGAGTCATCGAGTGGTTGACCAGTCTTGCGCTTTATCATGACAGTCAGTTTTCGGCTTTTTCTACTGAGGTGCTCGTCCAGATGAACCAGGGCACAATCGCAGTAGTTCTCCCGGTGCCACCTTAGCCGATATGGCGGAACGTAAGGTAGCAAAACACGGGAGCCGGGCAAACCCAACTATTGACCAAAGACATGATTCAAAGCTGATGCATATAAGGCCAAACTCGCGATGACGAACACTCCCTAAGGTATTCGGACTTTACAACATATACCGGGCTGAGTAACGCCCTTGATAATGAACCCTGAATTTCTAGGTACGTACATTAGTCTAACATGGCGAAATGCCAATAACGCCAGCATCCCTCTCGGTTGTATTGAGTATCCGGAGGGCGTGAAGCAACAAGAGACAGTAAGAAAAGTTTACACAGGGTCTTAATCTAAAAAGAAACCTTCGAGCGGGGCCCTGCTGCACGTCTGCGCCTTTGTCTCTATTGTGCCGTATCCTGGAGGGTTGTAGCATGATTATCATCTGTAAAAGAGAGAAACTTAGGTGAAAGTCTTCGTGCAAAAATTTGGTTATTCTTAATAAACCATTAAAATTCAATTTAAATAAGGTCAAGCCGAACTGTAGTCCTTTTTACATGCAGGAAGCCCCTAGTACCACCTATGGGGATACATCCATCGACCCAACCTCGAGTTTATCTAAGCTGTTACAGCTAGTGGTGCGCCGGACTCGTCTAGCCGTGTCCGTGGTCTTGACGACCGATCATTTATTCTGGCTGGGGAAGCCGTTCAGTATTCGGCTGCTAAAGCCACCACACATTCTTCCGCACGTAAGGAACGCTCTGTGTTTCCGCTAACTACGATGATGCCACGTGGACCGACCATCTTAAGCTTAAGATAAGCGTAATGCAGTACTGCGTTAAAGCGAGCGAAGGCCGTTTGTCCGAGTAGTGCTTGGTAGCCGCTTCGGAATGGAGCGATGTCGAAGGTTAACTTTTCACTTCGGAAGTTGTCTGGAGAACTGAATACAACCTCTAGTACTAGCGAGCCCATGCAACGGGCCTCTGGGCCTGGTACTACTCCTTTAAAGGTAGTATTACTGTGGTTGATTCTTGTCGGGTCTATCCCCATTTTGCGGACTATGTCCTGATATATCAGATTAAGACTACTACCGCCGTCCATAAGGACTCGGGTGAGATGGTATCCGTCAATTATTGGGTCTAGCACCAAGGCAGCCGATCCTCCGTGCCGGATACTAGTCGGGTGATGCCTGCGACCAAAAGTGATTGAGCAGGCCGACCAAGGGTTGAACTTGGGGGTGACGAGCTCTACGGCGCATATGTCTCGGAGTGCATGTTTGCTCCTCCTTTTTGTTACGTGAATCATGTTCACTGTTTTGACCTCTGGTGGGAATTTTTTCTGTCCCCCAGTGTTTTGCTGGCGAGGCTCATCCTCATCTTCACTTGCTGTCTCCCTCCCCTTGTGCTCGGCGTTTAGCTTACCGGCCTGCTTGAAGACCCAACATTCTCTGTTGGTGTGATTTGCAGGTTTATCGGAGGTTCCATGAATCTGACATAATCTGTCTAGGATCTTGTTTAGGCTGGATGGTCCATCTCTGCTGCCTTTGAATGCCTTTTTCCGTTGACCGGACTGAGAGCCCCTGAATCCGGTGTTTACCGTCATGTTGTCTGGGTTGTCTTCATTGTTGCGACGCTTGCTTTAATTGCATCGTGGTCTTCCATTGCCATCCCTGACTTCGGATGTGCCTGGATCGCTGGTGCCACTACGGGCCAGCCAACTATCTTCGCCTGCGCAGAAGCGGGTCATTAGGCTGTAACATCCCAAATTTTCAATTTGGAATGTTATACATTAGATCATCATGCATATCATATTTTATTTTTCTTTTGGTTTTGATCCTAGAAAATCCTAAGAAACTCAAGGACCCACGGAGAGAGTTGGGGATTTTGTTATTTACGTATTTGAGTTTTCTCAAATTATGTAAACAGGATCATTTGATTTTATTTATTTTATCATCAATTATTTCTATTACAAAAATATGAGAGAGGGGATAAAATGACTTTCCCAAAATATAGAAATATTGATGATTTAATAAAAAATCAAATAAGATTTATTTCGGAGTTTTTCGGTATTTTATTTGAATTTAGGAAGAAATGCGCATTTCTCAAAGTTGTAGTTTGGGCCCAGAAAAATGTTCACTTTATCGGGCTTGATTTTAGGAACCCAGCAAAATTTATTTCGTGATTTTTGGAGTCCGTTTAGTATTTCTTTTTATTTTTCTTCCGAGTGGATTTATAAATAAAAAAACGTGTAACCGACTCCGGGCCGTACCCGGCCAGGAAACCGCCGGCCAGGCCTTTATATAGCGCCCGCCCGGGCGAGAGAGAGAGCCAGCCCAGCCCCTGCGAAACCCTAGCCGCCGCCGCCGCCGCCGGAGCGCGCGCCTTTCGAGGTTCGCCGCTGCCTTGTTTTCCGTGCAATTTTGTTTAAAAAAAATTCTCTTCGTCGTTTTTCTTTTTCATCGGATTTTCCGCGGTTATTTTCTGATCGCGATTTCTGATCCGATTTTCGTTTTAGTATAACTTTTCGCTCGTTTATCGGAATCAGGCGATTCAAGCGCCTGGAGGTTCGTCTCGAAACCCTCTTTCGAAATAATCAACTTAAACAAGTTTTTGCTACTGTAAAATTTTCCCTAGATCCAGATTACTAGAATGAAGTTGTTTCTTTCGCCGTTTGATTTCTTTTGCTTCGTTCGATTTGATTCTTTTTGCCAACCGGAGTTCTTAAGTTGAACCTTCTGGTTAGATCTCTTATTTGAGTTTTATCTGTGCATTAGATGAGTACTTATTGTATGCTTGTTGTTTGTCTGCGATAGAATACCCGGAGTGCGCCGCCTGTTACTTCGAATCTCTAGGTTTCGCGGATCATCAGCAAGGCAAGTAACACTTTGATCGTACCTTTTCTACAACCCAGTTTTATGGCATTAGATCAATCCTCACACATTGCATGATTAGGATCTAATTAAATTGTGGGATGGGAAGTAGATGAGGTAGTACCTATTACCTGTTTATTATCAAACCTTTGGGAGTTACTTCTACATTTACTTACTATGTCATGCTATGCCAGTAGACGTGGATTGGGTGAGTGATATCCATGACAGATGTGAGATTTATAATTAAGGGTTTATCTAAGGTGGCAACCTAACACACATCTAGGTGGATTGAGGCACCTGGGGTTACCAGGACTTGCCTGTTTTCTTTTGGACCACCACCCAGGCTCAAAGGGATCATGAGATTATTCATACTAGAAACTTCCGTGTGCAGCCATACTAGTAAGTCGTGCGAACTCTTAAAGTGGTAGACTAGCAGATGTAGGGGAAAGTAGGTGTACCGGTCTACCCGTCGTAAGGTGCTAGCGCTTCTGAAAGACTGTGTCTCGGTCATCCGTCTTCTCAAACACCCTGTAGTGCGAGAAACCAAACGGAGGCGATCGAGTCTTGTGGGGAAAAGTGCGCAAACCTCTGCAGAGTGTAACAAACTAATCATGGTTAGCCGTGTCCCCGGTTATGGACATCTTGAGTATCTAGTACCTGGATTTTCATGTGAATCTCAACATGTTACTCTAAATTAATTTTGATGGGTTTTAATGATGTTACTTAATTGGGATTGAGAATGCTGTCAACCATTCTCAATGTTTAACAACCACCATGATAGTAATTAATCTTATTCCTTTGAAGTAGGGAAAAATTGGCTTTACGCAAAAACAGTAACCATAGAGCTTTCCACCAGCCAAATATGCATATAGTATAGCTGTTGCATTCCATTACTCTCTATGTGTTACCTTGCTAGCATATTCCATGTGCTGACCCGTTTTCGGGCTGCAACGTTAATGTTGCAGACTTTTCAGACGACGATTAAGGAGTTTTAGGTCGTGGTTCTATACTCTGTGATGTCGTTGGAGTTGATGGACTCACTTATCTTCCAAGCCTTCCGCTGTTATTGTTATTAGATGGCCTTAAGCCATATTTATTGTAATAAGTTCTCTTTTGAGACACTTGATGTAATAAGTGTGTGATTGCTACTCTGCTATAAATCCTCCGAGTACTGTGTGGTGTCAGCATTACTGATCCAGGGATGACACCGGAGCACAGAGATCAGACTGTTTGAGGTCTGGTCGCTACAGAGATGGTATCAGAGCACACGCTGACTGTAGGACACGACCACTAAGCAAAAGACCTAGATCACTCTCTTCTCTTCTGACTTCTCATCTTTTCTACTCTTTAGGATGGCGGATGCAAGGAACAAGTTCACACAACCAGATGAAGATACACCCTTTGGATGTCACTTGAAGGAAGTCACCAGATACCTGAACATAGGAATACCAAGCTTCACGGGAACCTACAACGCCACTTTACCTGAAGAAGAGTGCTGGATGATACAAGTTCAAGTTCCAGGAAGGACGTTCATGCCAGTCACTGAGCCCATAGAGTTTTCTTTTGATGCACCAACTTGGAGTCTAGGAAAGAGTATGGCAGCTCACATCGCCATGGGACGCATTGGAGAAGTCTACCGCAAAGATCTCAAGGATACTATCTACCAGATTTGTGGTCGCCGAGATGAACACTGGGAGATGATTAGCACCCGGAAGGATAGATCAATTGCAGCCTTTATCCAGGAGTTAAACCAACACATTCGACGACAGGAGAATCAGATGTGCGCCGACATGATAGATCTAAAGAAGGCTAGGACTAGAATCAAGGAACTGGAGGAAGAACTCAAGGCTACACGCGAAGGTTATGAAGAAGAAATTGAAGTATTGGTGGAGAAGAATGACGATCTAATCAAGAAGATTGGAATATTTATGGGAGGCCCAACACCAATAGATGAAGACGAAGAACCCAAGGAGATTAGCCCGGAGGACTACATCATCATCGACGGCACCGACTCGGAACAAGATAGTAGTGATGATGACTATGTGGATGAAGCAGGAGCAGATATCATGGAGTCTACAACCGTAGAATATTTCTAGTAGACCACCTCATCAGTAGTAGTAGTCCACCATGTAAATATAGTAGTCCGAGCACTTTTGCGATAGCTAGATCGATTGTATGCCTTTGTTTGATTGATTGAAGTGAATTGTGTGCTTTTGCCTCATGTGCATATGGGTAGTGTTTTCTCTTTAGACCCCCTCTATTCTTATATCTCATCTTTTCTAAAACCCTCAGATGCCTTCGAGACGTGACCCCGGATTTGCTTTTCCACCGGAGCTCACCCAGTTGATCCAGCAGCAGAACACCCTGATGCAGTTGCTAGTTCAGAATCAGAATCAGGGGAACAACAACAACAACCCACCACCACCACCACCTGTTGACCACTTAGCTCGTTTTCTTAGGCTAAATCCACCGGTGTTTTCCAGTAGCACTGAGCCGATAGTAGCAGATGATTGGCTCCGCAAGATAGCTAGGGAGTTGACCACAGCAGGATGCACAGATGTGGAGAAGGTGAAGTTTGCCGCACATCAGTTAGAAGGACCCGCAGCATCTTGGTGGGAGAATTTCACAGCCACCTTCCCAGTCGACACTGTCACATGGGACCAGTTCAGCAGGCTTTTCGTACTGCCCATGTTTCAGCAGGAGCAATGGCCATGAAGAAGCGTGAGTTTCGTAACTTGCGCCAAGGAGGACGGACAGTTGGCCAGTATGTGGAGGAGTTTAGTAAGCTAGCACGTTATGCCCCAGATGACGTTGCTACGGATGTAGCTAAGCAGGAGAAATTCCTGGAAGGACTGAATGATGAATTGAGTATGCAGTTGATGGTAGCCACCTTCAACAACTACCAGGAGTTGGTAGATCATGCTCTTATGATTGAAGGGAAGCAGCAGCAAATTGAGAACCGCAAGAGGAAGTATGGACAAGGAAAGTATAATTCAGGAGCTCAGCAGAAGCCTCGTTTTACCCCTAGACCGGGAGGACATTTTCAGCATACCCATGGAGTAGGTAGCTCGCACAATCACAATGGCACCAAGAATGGTAATGGGAATGGAGGAAGCAATGGACAGAACCGCAGCACCCCATCAACCCCAGCCAAGAAGGACTTGAGCCACGTCACTTGCTATAAGTGTTCGAAGCCAGGACATTATGCCAATGAATGTCCTGAAGGCCAAAATGGCAATGGAAGTTCTGGGAAGAAGCCGAACCCTTTCAACAGGGGACAGGTGAACCACGTTAGCGTGGAGGAGGTTGAAGCTCAGCCCGATGCAGTAATAGGTAAGTTTTTGGTTAAGTCATTTACTGCACTCGTTCTTTTTGATACTGGTGCATCGCATTCATACATATCAAGGGGATTTGTGGAAAAGTATAGCCTGCCCACTAGGATTCTCAAAACACCTATGCTAGTAAGCTCACCAGGAGCGGAGTACATGGCCAGTCAAGGATGTTTTCAAGTGCCATTAAGTATAGGAAGGCATGTTTTCCCAATGGATTAAATTTTTTGGAATCCCAAGGTCTGGATGTGATTCTTGGTATGGATTGGTTGTCGGTGTATGGAGGAAACATCGATTGCGCCAGTAAGACAATTTTGCTCACAACGCCAGAAGGAAGAAGGATCAAATATGTATCCCGACATGCGCCAAACAGGACACAAGTAAATTCCTTATTAGGAGTTGTGCAGGAGGAAGTATCAGTGGTAAAGGATTTTCCTGATGTATTTCCCGAAGAGTTGCCAGGCATGCCACCGGATAGAGACATTGAGTTTTTGACTGAGCTTTTGCCAGGCACTGGGCCAATATCGAAGAGACCATATAGGATGCCAGCAAAGGATTTGGTGGAAATTAAGAAGGAGATTAAGGAGTTACTGGATAAGGGATATATACGCCCAAGTTCTTCACCTTGGGGATCGCCAGTACTTCTAGTGGAGAAGAAGGATGGATCGTTAAGGATGGTTGTTGACTATTGAGGATTGAATGAAGTAACAATCAAGAACAAGTACCCGCTACCAATGATCAACGATCTGTTTGATCGATTGCAAGGAGCTAAAGTGTTTTCCAAGATCGATTTGCGATCAGGATACCACAAGTTGAAGATTCGAGAACAGGATATACCTAAGACAGCATTCACCACAAGATATGGATTGTATGAGTATACCGTTATGTCATTTGGACTGACTAACGCGCCTGCCTATTTTATGAACATGATGAACAAGGTGTTTATGGAATTTTTGGATAAGTTCGTCATAGTGTTCATTGATGATATCCTAGTTTATTCGATAAATGAAGAGGAGCATAAGGAGCATTTGCGTTTGGTACTTGGAAAGCTCAGAGAACATCAATTATATGCCAAGTTCAGCAAATGTGAGTTTTGGTTGAAGGAAGTAGGATTCCTCGGACATGTTATATCTGGAGAAGGTATAGCAGTAGATCCCGCTAAAGTTGAAACTGTGACCAAGTGGGAAGCCCCAACTACCATTGGAGAGATCCGGAGTTTTCTTGGACTCGCAGGATACTACCGGAGGTTTATTGAGAATTTCTCAAAGATTGCGAAGCCTATGACGGAGTTGCTGAAGAAGGATACCAAGTTCAAATGGACTGAGGAGTGTGAGGCTAGTTTCCAGGAGTTGAAGAAACGTTTGGTTACCTCACCAGTGTTGATTTTGCCAGATCAAACCAAGGATTATGAGGTGTATTGCGACGCTTCACGTCGAGGACTTGGAGCAGTGCTTATGCAGGAAGGAAGAGTTGTTTCATATGCTTCAAGACAACTGAAGCCTCACGAGTTGAATTATGCCACGCATGATTTGGAGTTAGCAGCCGTAGTGCATGCATTGAAGACATGGAGACATTTCCTCATCGGAAATCATTGTGAGGTGTACACGGATCACAAGAGTTTGAAGTACATTTTCACGCAGAAGGAGTTGAACCTCAGACAAAGGAGATGGTTGGAGCTCATCAAGGATTATGATATGAGATTGCATTATCATCCCGGGAAGGCTAATGTAGTAGCTGACGCATTAAGCCGCAAGAGCCATGTCAATATGTTAATGACGGGAGAAATACCCAAGGAGTTGGTAGAGAATCTTCATGAACTATGTTTGGAAATAGTTCCGAGAGGCTATGTAGTAGCACTAGAGATTCAGTCAACTTTGATGGATAGGATCAGGGAAGCTCAGAAAACTGACAAGGAGATTGCTTCCATAAAGGAGAAAATGAGCCAAGGAAAAGCTAAAGGATTTTGCAAGGATGAGCACGACACCCTATGGTTTGAAGACCGTGTTTACGTACCCAATAACCCAGAGATCAGAAAGTTATTTTGCAAGAGGCACATGATTCACCGTATTCGATTCACCCAGGAAATACCAAGATGTATTTGGATTTGAAGGATATTTTCTGGTGGACCGGAATGAAAAAGGATATTGCGGAGTATGTAGCAGTTGTTGATGTGTGTCAGAGAGTAAAGGCAGAGCATCAGAAGCCAGCAGGATTGTTGCAACCATTGCCGATACCCGAATGGAAGTGGGATAAGCTAGGCACGGATTTTATCACGGGATTACCAAGGACTCGTTCAGGCTATGACTCGATTTGGGTCGTAGTTGATCGATTGACAAAGGTAGCTCATTTCATCCCAGTAAAGACCACTTACACCAGTGCTAAGTTGGCAAAGATATACATGACCAGGATCGTATGTTTGCATGGAGTTCTGAGGAGCATCCTATCAGATAGAGGAAACCAGTTTACCTCAAAGTTCTGGAAGCAGTTACATGAGACTTTAGGTACCAGGTTAGAATTCAGTATAGCTTTTCATCCACAGACAGATGGACAGACCGAGAGAGTCAATCAGATTTTGGAGGATATGATGAGAGCTTGTGCGCTAGATTATGGATCTAGTTGGGACGATAATTTGCCATATGCAGAGTTCTCTTACAATAATAGCTATCAGACCAGTTTGAAGATGGCACCTTTCGAAGCTTTGTACGGAAGGAGGTGCAGGACACCGTTGTCATGGGACGAAGTTGGAGACCGCCAGTTGTTTGGACCAGATCTGATTAAAGAGTCTGAACAGAAGGTGAAGTTGATTCGCGATAGGCTCAAGGTAGCCCAGTCCAGGCAGAAGAGCTACGCAGATTCTAAACGCAAAGAGACAGTTTACGAAGTTGGAGACAGAGTTTATCTTCGAGTATCCCCACTTCGAGGGATTAAGTGCTTTGGAGTTAAGGGGAAGTTAGCGCCACAATTTGTAGGACCATATTGAGTTTTGGAGCGTATGGGAGAAGTGGCTTACAAGTTGGAATTGCCAGAAGGATTGGCAGGAGTGCATGATGTGTTCCATGTTTCTCAGTTGAAGAAGTGTCACGCGGAGATGGCCGACATACCCTTGAGAGACACAGTGCCATTAGAGGCAATTCAGTTGGATAACAATTTGACCTATGAGGAGAAGCCAGTCAAGATCCTCGAGTTTGCCAATCGAGTTACTCGCAGTAAGGTTATCAAGTTTTGCAAAGTTCAGTGGAGCCACCACACGGAGGATGAAGCCACCTGGGAGCGAGAGGAAGATTTTCTCAAAGACCACCCTCACCTATTTTCTAGCCAACCCGAATCTCGAGGGCGAGATTCATCTTAAGGGGGCTAGGTTTGTAACATCCCAAATTTTCAATTTGGAATGTTATACATTAGATCATCATGCATATCATATTTTATTTTGCTTTTGGTTTTGATCCTATAAAATCCTAAGCAACTCAAGGACCCACGGAGAGAGTTGGGGATTTCGTTATTTACGTATTTCAGTTTTCTCAAATTATGTAAACAGGATCATTTGATTTTATTTATTTTATCATCAATTATTTCTATTACAAAAATATGAGAGAGGGAATAAAATGACTTTCCCAAAATATAGAAATATTGATGATTTAATAAAAAAATCAAATAAGATTTATTTCGGAGTTTTTTGGTATTTTATTTGAATTTAGGAAAAAAATGCGCGTTTTTCAAAGTTGTAGTTTGGGCCCAGATAAATGTTCACTTTATCGGGCTTGATTTTAGGAACCCGGCAAAATTTATTTCGTGATTTTTGGAGTCCGTTTAGTATTTCTTTTTATTTTTCTTCCGAGCGGATTTATAAATAAAAACGTGTAACCGACTCCGGGCTGTACCCGGCCAGGAAACCGCCGGCCGGGCCTTTATATAGCGCCCGCCCGGGCGAGAGAGAGAGCCAGCCCAGCCCCTGCGAAACCCTAGCCGCCGCCGCCGCCGCCCCCCGCCCGCCGCCGCCGCCGCCGGAGCGCGCGCCTTTCGAGGTTCGCCGCCGCCTTGTTTTCCGTGCAGTTTTGTTTAAAAAAAATTATGTTCGTCGTTTTTCTTTTTCGTCAGATTTTCCGCGGTTATTTTCTGATCGCGATTTCTCATCCGATTTTCGTTTTAGTATAACTTTTCGCTCGTTTATCGGAATCAGGCGATTCAAGCGCCTGGAGGTTCGTCTCGAAACCCTCTTTCCGAATAATCAACTTAAACAAGTTTTTTCTACTGTAAAATTTTCCCTAGATCCAGATTACTAGAACGAAGTTGTTTCTTTCGCCGTTTGATTTCTTTTGCTTCGTTCGATTTGATTCTTTTTGCCAACCGGAGTTCTTAAGTTGAACCTTCTGGTTAGATCTCTTATTTGAGTTTTACCTATGAATTAGATGAGTACTTATTCTATGCTTGTTGTTTGTCTGCGATAGAATACCCGGAGTGCGCCGCCTGTTACTTCGAATCTCTAGGTTTCGCGGATCATCAGCAAGGCAAGTAACACTTTGATCATACCTTTTCTACAACCCAGTTTTATTGCATTAGATCAATCCTCACACATTGCATGATTAGGATCTAATTAAATTGTGGGATGGGAAGTAGATGAGGTAGTACCTATTACCTGTTTATTATCAAACCTTTGGGAGTTACTTCTACGTTTACTTATTATGCCATGCTATGCTAGTAGACGTGGATTGGGTGAGTGATATCCATGACAGATGTGAGATTGTTAATTAAGGGTTTATCTAAGGTGGCAACCTAACACACATCTGGGTGGATTGAGGCACCTGGGGTTACCAGGACTTGCCTGTTTTCTTTGGACCGCCACCCAGGCTCAAAGGGATCATGAGATTATTCATACTAGAAACTTCCGTGTGCAGCCACAAGCCATTATGGGCTCTGGCATAGTTGACTAAGTTGTGCGAACTCTTACAGTGGTAGACTAGCAGATGTAGGGGAATGTAGGTGGTACGGTCTACCCGATCGTAAGGTGCTAGCGCTTCTGAAAGACTATGTCTCGGTCATCCGTCTTCTCAAACACCCTGTAGTGCGAGAAACCAAACGGAGGCGATCGAGTCTTGTGGGGAAAAGTGCGCAAACCTCTGCAGAGTGTATAAACTAATCATGGTTAGCCGTGTCCCCGGTTATGGACATCTTGAGTATCTAGTTCCTGGATTATCATGTGAATCTCAACATGTTACTCTAAAATTAATATTGTTGGGTTTTAAGGATGTTACTTAATTGGGATTGAGGATGCTGTCAACCATTCTCAATGTTTAACAACCACCATGATAGTAATTAAATTTATTTCCTTTGAAGTAGGGAAAAATTGGCTTTACGCAAAAACAGTAACCATAGAGCTTTCCACCAGCCAAATATGCATATAGTATAGCTGTTGCATTCCATTACTCTCTATGTGTTACCTTGCCAGCATATTCCATGTGCTGACCCATTTTCAGGCTGCAACGTTAATGTTGCAGACTTTTCAGACGACGATTAAGGAGTTTTAGGTCGTGGTTCTATACTCAGTGATGCCGTTGGAGTTGATGGACTCACTTATCTTCCAAGCCTTCCGCTGTTATCGTTATTAGATGGCCTTAAGCCATATTTATTGTAATAAGTTCTCTTTTGAGACACTCGATGTAATAAGTGTGTGATTGCTACTCTACTATAAATCCTTCGAGTACTGTGTGGTGTCAGCATTACTGATCCAGGGATGACACCGGAGCACAGAGATCAGACTGTTTGAGGTCTGGTCGCTACATAGGCTTGTTAGGGCTGCCATTGTCCTCGATTTTTCCTGGCCGAGGTGTCTGGCAAGCCATTCGTCCCGGACGCTGTGTTTGAAAGCTGCCAAGGCTTCAGCGTCTGGGTAATTGACGATTTGATTCTTCTTAGTGAGAAATTTCTTCCAAAGTTTCCGGGCTGACTCTCCGGGCTATTGAATTATATGGCTTAGATCATCTGCATCCGGAGGTCGGACATAGGTCCCTTGAAAATTAGCCCTGAAAGCATCCTCAAGCTCTTCTCAACTTCTAATGGAGTTTTTGGGGAGGCTTTTTAGCCAGTGCCGAGCTGGTCCCTTCAATTTGAGGGGCAAGTATTTGATGGCGTGGAGATCATCTCCGCGAGCCATATGGATATGAAGGATAAAGTCCTCAATCCAGACCCCAAGGTATGTCGTTCCATCGTATGCCTCTACGTTCACAGGCTTGAATCCCTCTGGGAATTCGTGATCCAGCACCTGATCGGTGAAGCATAAGGGGTGCACGACTCCTCTGTATTTGGATGTGTCATGGCATGCTAATGGTTGTAGTGTTTGGTCTTGCTTCTGTGCCGGAGCGTGTTTCCTAGATCCGTAGATGGACCTGGTCATACCGGCTTTTTCGAGTGAGTTTTCATGGAAGCCATGTGCTGGCTTATATCCGACATCTTTAGCCGCCCTATCGCGGCCATGGGGTGGTCGATCCGGCTGATTGGCCATTTTATTTTTCGGCTGCATAGGCTCTAAAGCCTCGTCATCGAATTCAGGCAGCAGCTTGCGCTTTGGGTAACTCTTAGTGTGGCGACTGCCACCGTATTTTGCTGCAGTGTCCAACACTTTGTTCCATCTACTTATGAGTGTATTTTGCGTGGCCTTAAGCCTTTGCTTCTGCTTCTTAAGACTCCTCGCGGTGGCAATAAGCCTTCTGTGGAGGTTTTCTTGTTCTAAGTGCCTTTCTGGGATGATGTGTGCATCATCGTCTGGACTATTCTCCTCTCCGGAGACAGGTTGATGATCTCTACCCTCGGCGTCGCCGTGATTGGACAGTGGCTCCATACTATGTTCGCCGTCCGCTGGCTCGTCCTGCTCTGTTGCTTTGGAGTCGACTGGGGTGTCATTCTTTCTTGCGCTGTTATCGCTGTTTTTGCCGAGGCGGGATTTGGAGCGGCGCCTATGTCGTCGCTTTGGTTGCTTCTCGAGGGGGTTATCCTTCGCTGCATCCTCCCGTTCCTCATCATTGTCTTCTTTGGGTGTATCCACCATGTATATATTGTGTGATGAAGTAGCTGTCCAGCGCCCTGTGGGCGATGGCTCCTATTCCTCTCCTGCATCGTCGTCCATACCGTCGATGTCTTCGGAGCCGAAATCAAGCATGTCGGTTAGATCGTCGACAGTGGCTATTAAGTGGGTGGTGGGTGGGGAACAAATTTCTTCGTCGTCCGCTTCCCACTCAGGCCGGACATAGTTCGGCCAAGGGCCTCCTGACAAGGAGAGAGACCTTAATGAATTTAGCACATCGCCCAAGGGCGAGTGTTGAAAGATATCCATGGGGGAAAACTCCATGATTGGTGCCCAATCAGATTCGATAGGCACTGACACAAGCGGTTCGGGGCCCGCGGCCGGGGATGAATCCAATGGTTCGGCAACATGGGTCTCGTAGGAGGTGAAGTCAGTGTTCGGATCTATCGCCAGTGAGTGTGTGGCCTCCATGGCGGGGTCCATCCACCCGTCCTTGGATGACGCAATCTGCTCCGGATTGAGGGTTGGAGTAGTTGCAGGTGTGATCTCCCGAACACCGTCCCACGGCAGAGCTAAATCACACTTGTCGTGACTGTGCGGTGCACCTGACATGGGCTCGAATCCATCAAAGATCAAGTCTCCGTGGATGTCGGCAGTATAGTTTAAGCTTCCAAACCTGACTTGACGGCCAAGGGCGTAGCTTTCGATCTACTCCAGATGGCCAAGCGAGTTGGCCTACAGTGCGAAGCCGTCGAATACGAAGATCTGTCCGAGGAAAAAGACCTCACCCTGGATCGCATCATTACCGATGATCGAAGGAGCCATCAAGCCTTAAGGTGACGACATAGTGGAACTCTCAATGAAAGCACCAATGTCGGTGTCAAAGCCGGCGGATCTTGGGTAGGGGGTTCCAAACTGTGCGTCTAAGGCGGATGGTAACAGGAGGCAGGGGACACAATTTTTACCCAGGTTCGGGCCCTCTCGATGGAGGTAATACCCTACTTCCTACTTGATTGATCTTGATGATATGAGTATTACAAGAGTTGATCTACCATGAGATCGTAGAGGCTAAACCCTAGAAGCTAGCCTATGATTATGATTTTTGTTGTCCTACGGACTAAACTCTCCGGTTTATATAGACACCGGAGGGGGCTAGGGTTACACAGAGTCGGTTACAAGGGAGGAGATCTACAAATCCGATTTGCCAAGCTTGCCTTCCACGCCAAGGAGAGTCCCATCCGGACACGAGACGAAGTCTTCAATCTTGTATCTGCATAGTCCAACAGTCTGGCCAAAGGATATAGTCTGGCTGTCCGAGGACCCCCTAATCCAGGACTCCCTCAAGGATGACACTGCACTCTTTAAATGAGTAGCGCGTCTCATAGTAACCCACTGGGTGACTGTCTCATCATAAGTGATTGATGAGGGATAAAAAAGAGCATTAGTTTGATGTACAAACATGGTTAATAGACATATGTACTATGTATCAAAAACAGGAAGGCATGTCATTATCAAAGGTATAATGTGTAAAGTAAGCAGATGCAAATTAACCAAATTGGAAGCAATACAAGCTAGACACGATATGCAACATGCAACCACATTTGATAGCCCGAAGTTAAAGCAAGCACCTGGGATGGTTGTGTGTGGCAATTGAGATCATCAACTGCAGAGCTACGTTTACTGTCTCCATCTGCTGACACTGCACCCTTTAGAGCGCTGACACGCTTAGTGCTTATCTTCAAATTACACTGTAGCGACTTCTGTCTTTTATTTTTTGTATTCATCAACACCGCGTCAGAGTCTGAAATACCCATGCATAAAAAAACAATAGTGTGAGTATGAGTGAAGTGTGTGCACAAGTAGTACAGTGTAAAGGTAGCAGATAGCAAGTCGGTGAGAAATAAATGACGAGAGACGTATGATAGCTCTACAACATGCATGGCACACGAAATTACTAGAATCTAGGATTTTGAAATATGAGCACAGGGATGGCTGGGAAATGCAGATGCTCCTTCAGCACACCACAAGGTGGGGTCCTCTGAAAATAACAGTCGACTGAAAACAAATAGGTCAGTCCATTTTTTCTGCACCGTCCGATGTACAAAGAACAGGCAGATCGCCTTCATCTACCTCTAGCCAGTCAGTGTTATGATCTTCCTCGAAACGCCAGCAACCACCAGCCCAGTCTCCTGCCTCCGCCTCCCCTCGACCTCACCGCACCGCCGTGCTTGGCACCACCCCTCGGCCATCCCTTCAAGCCCCGCCGACCTCTAGATTGGGTGCAAGCAGCTCTTGCGCCCCACACCCCTATGATAGACACCGATGCGCTGGTTCCCTGACGAACAGGCGGACTAGGTCCTCCACGCGCCTAAGCGGGTGCTACTTCTTTTAATTGCGGTTCGACTGACACTGAATTGAAATCCAGGCGGGCTACTGACCTCTAGCAAAGGTGAAATAGTAAATGGGAGGAAATCTTGTGCATTTAGTATCACGAAGAAGCCGTAGTAAGAAGCGCTCAACTAGTTTCTTTCGTGGGATAAATACGGTGTGAGCAGAGACGTAAGATTTGCACAAATAAGGGAAGAGGAGTACCTCTTTCTGCTGGCAGTGTTGTGTCCTCCTTCTGTTTTTCCAACGATCTTCTTGTGGTTCGCTGGAAAAGAGAAGTTGTGGAGGACGATGGAGCCTTGGACGAACCCATGGCCAAGTTGTTGTGTGTGGTGCGGTGGCCGTCTGTCAGCGGCGAGGAACCAGATCCGAGGCGGCGAACGCGGCGTAGCGGGAACAGCTCCGGTGCGGTGGATGGTTGCGACAGTGGAGCGATAGCGATGAGGCGCAGGACGGCGTTGTCGAAGTGGTTCTGGTATGGTGCACGTCGGTGTCGAAGTCATGGAGGCAGCTCTGCCTCGGCTTTAACTGGTAAGTCCTTAAGGGCGTTGCGGTTGCCATTACGTTGGACAACAACATCGGGGTACCGGCTCCGGCGTGATGGAGGAGGGCGGTTGTGGATTGGGCGCGATGGGATGGAGGACGGAGGAGGCTGGGGTTTCGCGGCTGGTGGGGAGGACGTTTTGGTGCCCACGGAGGGAGGGGGAACTAAGGGGGGAACAATGTTTCGGTTTGGGACACGCTTGTTTGAAATTTGGGGAAAGTTGCAAACTTTGCCCCCATCTAAAATTTTGGACATATTGCAGGTTGGGGGTAGGACAGTAATCTCAGGTGTCCCAAATGGTGGGCGGGATAGATTTCGGCCGAGCGCATGGGTGTTTAGGCGCCCACGGCGTATGAATGCTTCTCAAAGGCGGTTGAGACTGGCGTCTTGGTGAACTTACAAACCTACCCCGGTTTAGACCTTTGGACATCGGGCCAATAGGCTACACGGGCCAGAGTTAGGACAGTAATTTCTTACCACCAAACATTAGTATCACGCGGTTTCCGGTGACCAGAGGCTTATTTGGCGCTTAGTTCAATATTTGGGAACAGAAGCATTAACATTTTCGGTTATCTTGAACTGAACTTTCAGGATTTGTCAAACTTCACAAATCTTTACTCTTGAAAAACCTAAAACTACGATTATTTTGGAATGGAGGGGGTACATTTGAATATATATTGTACACAAGTATATATTAAAAAAATATGCAAGCTACCTCAGTTCATGCATGGTTCCAGATATAATCTCCTTGCACTACAAGAAAAAGACACATTCGTGACATTTTGGTCCGAACGAAAAAAAATCTGTCATACATATGACACTTCTATGACGATAATTGTGACAAAACCCGGTATCATCATAGATGTGGTGGGCTCCTACTTCTATGACAAAAAATCATGACAGAAAATGGGCTTTTCGTCCTGGGCAGGCCGGAGACGCAGCTGCATGACATTCTTTGGGCCATCCATGACGAAAAAAACCGTGGTAGAAGCGAGGGCGAGGAAAATTTCGGGGAGTTCCCGGTTACGGTGGGAGGTCGGGGGCCGAGCGATGCGCGTTTCTCTCATACACGTACGCGTGTGCGCGCGAGGCGTTGGCTCTAACTGAACCCAAGCGAGGCGTTGGGCTCTAACTGAACCCGAGCGATTGCACTGTAGGCTACGCGTTACTGAACCCGAGCGATCGATCGATGGCTGTTAACTGAACCCGATCGAGCGATTCCTTCGCTACTGCTGCTAACTAAAGCTGGTCGATGCTGGCTCTGGGATGAACAGTGAGCGTTGCGGGGGGGGGGCGTTGGATGAACAGTGAGCGGTGGCGTTGCCTCTGGATGAACAGGACCCCGTGGTGTGGAGGGCTGGATGAACAGTAGATGGTGGAGGGGTGCCCGTGGAGGGGTGGTTGAACAGGACCCCGTGGAGTGGAGGGCTGGATGAACAGTAGACGATGGAGGGGTGCCCGCGGAGGGGTGGTTGAACAGTAGCCGGTGGAGTAGCGCGCGGTGGAGGCTGGATGAACAGGAGCCCATGGAGGCTGGAGGAGGTCGATGGTAGCCCGTGGAGGCTGGAGAAGGTCGACGGTGGAGATGAACACTATCCCATGGAGTCCCGTTTTGCGGTACGCCACACCCCTCCCGATAAACAGGACCCCCCTTTCGACCGTAGGAGGTCCGTTTCGTCCGTTTTGCGGTACGCCACACCCCTCCCGATCAATAGGACCCCCGTTTCGACCGTAGGGGGTCCGTTTCGTCTGTTTTGCGGTACGCCACACCCCTCTCGATCAACAGGACCCCCATTTCAACCGTAGTAGGTCCGCTGAACAGGATCCCGTTTCGAACGTGGCCGGTCGAACACAAGGCCTTTTCCTCCGTTCTGCGGTATGCCAGGCCTCGTTTCCATCGCCTGTTCCATCCAAGCCCTCCCGATGAACATGACCATGCATTCCGTTCCGACCCAGTCGGTTGGCTCCCACGCGTTCCGTTGCCTCCCGATGAACACGACGCATTCCGTTGCCTCCCCATGAACATGACGCATTCCGTTGCCTCCCCCATGAACATGACGATGACGCTATTTCTCCGTTCTGACCCAGCCGTGTCAACGAGCCCTCGCTGTATGTATGTGCGAGTAGGCGTTCGAGACCCCGCCCGTATGTACACATACGTGGCCGTATTTTCTTTCTTGCACCCTGGTCGTTGTACGTACGTGTACATACTACGTCCGCACCTCTACTATGACACGTGCGTGCTTCTACATCCACAAGTATATATGTACGTACACGTTCGCGACCAGAATGACAACGCTACGTACGCTTCGACCAGGTGGGTCCCGACTGTCCAGCACTTCCTTCCGTGCGAAGATGTAGCTGGTGGGTCCCAGCTGTCAGGGGGGTGAATCATTTTTTTTGCCCGGACGCACTTCCTTGCATGCGAAGGTGTAGCTGGTGGGTCCCAGCAGTCAGGGGAAACGTTTTTTTTCACGAAATACGGTGGCCCGTCTGGTGGGTCCCCGCTGTCAAGTGGAGGAATAATTATTTTGCGCGTAATAAGGAGGCACTTCCTTGCTGCGGCCGTGGACCCAGCTGTCAGTGTCTCCATGCACAGTACTCTTCCGATGGAAGTCAGTCGTTGACCATATTGACCATGCCGCGCCGAGAGCACCACGGCGGTGGACGACGACGAGGCCTAGGAAGGGGACGACACGGAGGCAGGGAAGACTCGGCAGTTGTTTCCCACGCGGAGGGGAGTACGACTGTACGAGGGTTTACTGGTTCGTCTGCCGTCGCCGGAGAATAACAACAGGTGTGGGCGAGTAGAGGGATGGCTAGGCCAGCGTGGGAGTATGGTGGGCGGTGAGGCCAGCGCGGCAGCACAGCCGGCCGCGGGGAGGAGGGAGCAGGCAGTCCCGCTGGTGCTTGTTTGAGCGGTTGGAGCAGGAAGAGCAGAGATTGAAGAAGCACGACGGCCGTTGGATGGACATCCAACAGTCGGTGCTTGTGCGTCAACCTTTTTTTAGGAAAGCCTCAAATCTGTGGAAAACAGCATACAGCCCATCTGCCATTATTTCTAATAATTTACAACCCATTTGCTAATTCTTAAGGTTTTTTTGGAGCCCATATTCTTTTTGTTAGCATTACAACCCATATTGTGGCCACGGTTAAAAAATTATACGAATTTTTGCATATTTCGGTGTGGTCTGAACTGTTTTTAATCCCGAAATTTCGACTCACATTCAAACTGATTTTAAAAATAAATGTATATCAATATAAAATCCAACAAATTCTCCACACATAAAAATTAATGTAATTTAAAATCTTGAAATGAAAAAAAAGATATTTGAAACTAATTGTCGGTTTGCTGTGTTTTAAAAATGTATGGCCCATTTCTCATTACTGATGGGCCATTTTCTCGGCCAGCCGAATGAAAGCTCTCCTCGTCTTGAAAGATTTGCAGCCCAACAGGCCTGACAAAGCGACTTACTTGGCAAATCACAAAAAAACTAGGCTGTGGCCATGGACCCAGCTGTCAGCCTCTCCACGTATAGTACTCTTCCGATGGAAGTCGTTCCTTGACCACGTTGACCACGCCGCACGGAGAGCACCACGACGGTGGACGACGACGAGGCCTAGGAAGGGGACGACGCGGAGCCGGGGAAGACGCGGCAGTGGAAGCCCGCGCGGAGAGGAGTACGAGGGTTCACTGGTTCGGCTGTGGTGTGTGGCTGCCGTCGCCGCAGGGCCTGGCCAGCGGTGGGAATAGTAGGGGGCGGTGAGGCTTCTGCGGCAACACAGCCGGCCACGGGAGGCAGGAGCATGCGGCACGACCGGCGCTGCTTTGGGCGGCTAGAGCAAGAAGACCAGAGGTTGAAGAAGCACTACGGCCGTTGGATGGACATCGTACAGTCACTGAAGCTAGAATCGTTCATATTGACTAAGTTGACAAAGCCCTTCGTCCCCGTCAACTTAGTAGGCCCACAAATCAGCCTCCCACCAAGGTGGGTCCCACCTAGCCGGGGGAGTATTCATTTTTTTGTGCATAATAAGGAGGCAATTCTAGTGGGTCCGAGCTGACAGCGGGGGGAACATTTTTTTTCACGAAATACGGTGGCCCGTCCGGTGGGTCCCAGCAGTCAGGGGGAAACGATTTTTTTCGCAAAATACTGGTGGCCCGTCCGGTGGGTCCCCGTTGTCAGGTGGAGGAATAATTATTTTCCGCGTAATAAGGAGGCACTTCCTTGCGGCTGCCGTGGACCCAGCTGTCAGCCTCTCCACATACAATACTCTTCCGATGGAAGTCGGTCGTTGACCACATTGACCACACCGCACCGAGAGCACCACGGCGGTGGACGACGGCGAGGCCTAAGAAGGGGACGACGCGGAGCCGGGCAAGACGCGGCAGTGGATGCCCACGCAGAGAGGAGTACGAGCGTTCACTGGTTCGGCTGCCATCGCCGCAGAATAACAGGGGGTGTGGGTGAGTGGAGGGATGGCCTGGCCAATGGTGGGAGTAGTATGGGGGCGGTGAGGCCTCCGCGGTAGCACAGCCGGCCACGGGAGGCAGGAGCAGGTGGCACGACCGGCGCTGCTTTGGGCAGCTGGAGCAAGAAGACCAGAGGTTGAAGAAGCACTATGGCCGTTGGATGGACATCATACGGTCACTGGAGTATTGACTAAGTTGACAAAGCCCTCCGTCCTCGTCAACTTAGTAGGCCCACAAGTCAGCCCAACAATATGGTGGGTCCCAGCTAGCAGGGGGGTATTCATTTTTTTGGGCATAATAAGGAGGCACTTCTTTGCGTGCGAAGATATAGCTGGTGGGTCCGACCTGTCAGCGGGGGGAACATTTTTTTCATGAAATACACAGGCCCTTCCTGTGGGTCCTAGCTGTCAGGTGGAGGAATCATTATTTTGCGCGTAATAAGGAGGCATTTCCTTGCGTGCGGCCGTGGACCGAGCTGTCAGCCTCTCCATGTACAGTCCACTTCCGATGGATGTCGTTCATTGACCATGTTGACCAGGCCGCACCGAGAGCACCAGGGCAGTGGACGACAGCGAGGCCTAGGAAGGGAACGACACGGAGCCAGGGAATACTCGACAGTTGTTTCCCACACGGAGGAGTACGAGGGTTTACTGGTTCGTTTGCCGTCGCCAGAGAATAATAGCATGTGTGGGTGAGTAGAGGGATGGCTAGGCCAGCAATGGGAGTACGGTGGGGCCGTGAGGCCTGCGCGGCAGCATAGGCGGCCGCGGGAGGAGGGAGCAGGCAGTCCCGCCGGTGCTTGTTTGAGCGGCTGGAGCATGAAGAGCAGAGATTGAAGAAGCACGACAGCCGTTGGATGGACATCCAATAGTCACTGCTCTCGTGTGTTGACTAAGTTGACAGGGCGTTGCGTGTGCGTCAACCTTTTTTTATGAAAGCATATGCGTCAACCTATAGTAGGCGCACAAGTCAGCCTCAAATCTGTGGAAAACAACATACAACCCATCTGCCATTATTTCTAATAATGTACAGCCCATTTGCTAATTCTTAAGAATTTTTTTGGAGCCCATCTTCTTTTTGTTAGCATTACACCCCATATTGTGGCCACGGTTAAAAAGTATACGAAATTTTGCATATTTTGGTGCGGTCAACTGTTTTTAATCCAGAAATATCGATTCACATTCAAACTATTTTGAAAATAATTTATATAAATATAAAATCCAAATAATTGTCCACGCATAAAAATCAATGGAATTTAAGATCTTGTAATGAAAAAATTGAAACTAATTCCCGGTTTGATGTGTTTTAAAAATGTACAGCCCATTTTGGGCAAACCGAATGTAACTATCCTCATCTTGAAAGATTTGCAACCCAGCAGGGCCGATAAAGCAAGTAGGCCTTGTTTGGGTATTTCTTTAAAAAAATAGAACTAGGCTAGCCATTTTCAGCTAGAAAAAACACAGCTGGGCTCATGATATGGTAAACATAAATAAAACCCTGGCTAGACGGGCCACAGCCCCCGCACAGCCCCGTTGTTACCCTGATCCGTTGCTAAAACTAGTATAAATAACAACTTCTTGTTCCTCAAAAAAACTGCGCGACTTGCTGGGTCCCTGGTGTCAGCCGCTCGTAGTGTAATTCTCTCGTTTATTAACTACGTTGACAATGGCGTGAGCCCCAGATGTCCAACCATTAGGAGGAACCATATTTTTGGGCTTGTACTATACAGGCACTTGCTTGCGTACTGCCATGACGCTGGTGGGTCCCTACTGTCATCCTCTCCACGTAGAGTCATCTCCTTGTTCCTCTAGGTTGTTGACGACATTGACAGCGCAAGACAGTGGCGCACCACGCACGGCGAGCGAACCAAGGCCGCAAGGCGGAGGACGATGGCGAGGCCCCGGACGAAACAAACAGGAGCCGTTGAAGATGCGCCGGTCCAGTCGTAGGCGGAGGGGAGTACGATGGTTGACTAGTTCGACGCGGGTGTGTGTTGGGGCTGACGTCGCCGGAGAATAACAGGACATGTGGGGGAATAGAGGGAGGGACTGGCCAACTGTCACATCCCTAGCTTCAGGCATTGCTCTAGGTTAGCTTCATGTGTGCATCATGTCTATATTTTTGAAACTTGAATTGAGGAATATTGGAAGCCTCAAAACCCTAAATAAAAGAGGGGCAAAAACCCTAGAAATCTCATTCATTGCTCAAAAAGGGCTCTTCATAAATGTTTGATAATTTTGGTAAGGGTTCTGGTCCCAACCAAAATATTGAACATTTTTAAGGATTTATTTTTGGGACTTTGAATTTAAATCTTTAGCTATTTGAATTTGAATTATATTCATATAATTAGAATATAATTTAAATACCCCTGAAATATTTTATAAGCTTTTGGAAAAGTCCATCTAGCACTATAAAATATTCAGAGGAGTTTTTGGCATTGTTTGAATTAGTTTTAAAATTCAAAACAGTGGCAAAATAAATTAAATAAAACAAAAACAGAAGAAAAATATAAAACAGAATAGGAATAAAAGAGAGAGAGAGAAGGAAGTACTTGGCCTCACCCGTGCAGCCCAGCCGGCCCAGCTCCCCCACCTGGCTGGCCCAGCCCACCTCCTCCCCTTTGTCTTCTTCCTCCCCTCGCACCGAAGCAGCTCGGTGGCGAGCGCCGATGCCGCCTCGGCCACCTCCTGCCTCCCTGCTTGCCTCCGCTACTCCCTGGAGACGCCACGCGGCTCCCTCAGGCCTCTCTCAACTCCCTCCCGTGCTCATCCCCTTCTCCTGCTCTCCCTCTCGCTCCGCACCTCGGACCCGAACGGAGCCGTCGCCACCGACGCCGTTCGCCGCGGCCACCATCCCCCTCTCGCCTCCCCGACGCCTCCCAGAGCTCCGCAGTGCCTCCCTCGACCTCCTCGACGTCTCACTCGACCAGAAGGGCCCCGAGCAGCCGCCATCATCATCATCCCCAAGCTTCGGCCCCGGCGCCGTTCTCCGTCGAATTCGGCCACTCCGGCGCGCCCCCGAGCTCGCTGACCCTCCCTGCACGATCCCCGTGAGTCCCTGCTTCGTTTCCCCCTAACCCCAAGTCCGATTTCGAGCTCTAGCCGCCCCCTCTACCGGAGCCGAGACGCTCTGCCGCACGGACTCGTCGCCGGCGAAGCCCCGGTGACCAAATGGCCCCGCGCGTGCGTCCGTTGCACTCGCAACGACCCGTGGAGCAACGCTAGCGTGGCAGCTAGCTTGTTTTGCAAGCCGCAGCACTAACCCCGCACCCACCCGAGCTCCGGCCGCCGCCTCGGGCTCCATTCCGGCGAACCCCGGCCACCCCCGCACCTCCCGTTGGCCCCCCTAGATGCGCACGGGCACGGGCTACCTTCTGGTGCCCTTCGCGCGTCCAGCCGCCACCCGTAGCGCAACCCCGGTGAACTTCCGCCGCGTTTCGGGTCGCCGCCGGCCGAACTCCAGTGGCCAGTGATGTGGCGCTGTCATTAGCCACTAATGACCACGCTAAACACCCCCCCACAGACACTGACAACGGGCCCCGTAGCGGGTCAAAGCCGAGTCAACGCGGGATTAGCCCCTGTGCCGCTGACGTGTGGACCCCGCGTGTCAGATTTGACCTGGACCTGGTCGTTGACTCGCTGACGTCATGCTGGCGTCAGGCTGACGCAATTAAATCATTTCTGGATTTAATTTAATTCTGAAATTCCAGAAAATAGCTAAAACTTCTAAAATTCATAGAAAATTAACCGTAACTCCAAATTAAATAATTTATATATGAAAAATTATCAGAAAAATTCAAGGAATCCATCTGTACCATTTTCATGCATGTTAGAACAACTTATCACTACTGTTTAGGGCAAATGAAGTGAAGGGCATTTAAATAATCACATATGGAGTTTGAATTTGAATCTTGTATTCAAACCAACTTCATTTAATCTGTTGCTAGTTGCATTAGCTCAAAACACATTCATCTTGCCATGTCATGATCATGCATCATATTGTGCATTGCATTGATTGTGTTCCCTTCTGTGTTGCCGGTATTTGTCCCCTCTCGATAGACGTGATACCGATGATGTGATCGTTGACACTGATGAAGACTCAATGTTATCTTCAGAAGTGCCAGGCAAGCAAAACCCCCTTGTTCATTCCGATAAAATCCCAGTCTCTCGCTCCTACTCTCTTTTACTGCATTGGGACAACAACGATTCATCTGTTACTTGCTGCGGTAGCTGAACCCCTTTATCCTCTGCATGACCTGTCATTGCCACAGTAAATAGATGAAACCCACTAGCATGAGTAGGAGTTGTTTGAGCCCTGTTGTGCCTACTCATTCATGTTTGTTTGTCATGCCTGCTACTGCTTAGAGTTGAGTCAGGTCTGATTCATCGGGGATGAATCAGAGGCGTGTGAACATGTCCTACTGTGTGTGAGCTAAGTGTGTGAACATGATTTGGTAAAGGTAGCGGTGAGAGGCCATGTAGGAGTACATGGTGGGTTGTCTCATTGAAGCCGTCCTTAGGAACTGAGTTCTGTGTTTGTGATCCATGATTCAGCTACTACCATGCATTGGGCCCTGAAATATGACCCCGCTCGACTTCTTATTCACCCTTGTCCTCTGTCCAGGAGTTGCAAGTAGTTTCTGGTGTTTGTAGTATGCTGGAGGCCGTGGACAGCGCTGACCGTAGGGGTGGGCTGTGATGCGGTAGGCACGTGGCCGGGTATACCGGGCGCCCGTTTGGTGTCACGGAACCCTGTTCACATTGTTTGGGGCTGTGAGCGAAACTCCGGCCGGATCTCCTCATGGATGGAACCCGAATAGGCGATAAACCTGGACTAGAGACTTGAGTGTTTAGGTAGGTCGTGGTCTACACCCACGTCGGCTTTCGCTTGAAGTCTGTCGAGCACATGTCGTGTGCAGACGCTAAGTGGTGGAAACATGTATGAAGAAGTACACCCCTGCAGGGTTAACATCATCTATTCGAATAGCCGTGTCCGCGGTAAAGGACTTCTGGGTTGCTTATATCAGTTAATAGACAAGTGAAAGTGGATACTCTAAAATACGCAAGATAAGCGTGAGTGCTATGGATGGCGTTCTCGTAGGGAGACGGGAGCGGATCCATAGTGGTGTATTGATATGGTGAATATGTGGACTCGTGTGCGCCACCTCAAAAGAGTCGCTTGCAGTCGTAGTTTAGGATAGCCACCGAGTCAAAGCTGGCTTGCTGCAGTTAAACCCCACCACCCCTTTGTTGATAATGATGCATATGTAGATAGTTCTGATGTAAGTCTTGCTGGGTACATTTGTACTCACGTTTGCCTATTTTATGTTTTGCAGAGAGACTTCGGTCTCACTAGTAGTTTCGCGTGGACTTCGACGTTTAGCTTGATACCTCAGCTACGATCTTGTGCCCTCGGCAGGATCTGATCGATAGTCAGGCTTCTCAGCCTTTTTCATTTATAGATGTCTGTACTCAGACATGATAGCTTCCGCTTGTGCTTTGACTTGTATGCTCTGATTGTTGGGTCATAAGACCCATGTTTGTAATATCTCGCTCCTCGGAGCCTAATGAATAAATTACTTGAGTCGTAGAGTCATTTTGTGATGCCATGTTGTATTGCACATATCGAGCATATTGTGTGTATGTTATTGAAATGCTTGGTATGTGTGGGATCTGACTATCTAGTTGTTTATCTTTAGTAGCCTCTCTTACCGGGAAATGCCTCCTAGTGTTTCCACCGAGCCATGGTAGCTTGCTACTGCTCCGGAACACTTAGGCTGGCCGGCATGTGTCCTTCTTCGTTCCTGTGTCTGTCCCTTCGGGGAAATGTCACGCGATGAATACCGGAGTCCTGTTAGCCCGCTACAGCCTGGTTCACCGGAGTCCTGCTAGCCCAGTGCTACAGCCTGGATTCACTCGCTGATGACCGACACGTTCGATGCTGGGTCATGGATGCCTGTCCCTGTAAGTTTGTGCCACTTTGGGTTTACGACTAGCCATGTCAGCCCGGGCTCCTTATCATATGGATGCTAGCGACACTGTCATATACGTGTGCCAAAAGGCGCAAACGGTCCCGGGTAAAGGTAAGGCGACACCCGTGGGAATACCGTGCGTGAGGCCGCAAAGTGATATGAAGTGTTACATGCTAGATCTATGTGGCATGGAGTCGGGGTCCTGACAGCGTTGGTATCAGAGCTTGACTGCCTGTAGGATTACCAAGCCAAACTGGTCGAAGTTGAGTCTAGAAATTCTTTAGTTATATAAGGGAATTGATTGTGGGAGGGAACGTAAGGCTCTTTTTACTCCTTGTACCTCATGGCCTTCTGATCTGAGTCATCATCTTCTCTTCTACGGGGATTAAGAACTAGGCTATCTCCTCTTTCTATCAGGATCACGTGTTACTAATCAGTGGACTTATAAGATTGTTGGATTTAAGCTTGAGTTCAGTTCCTACTACCTCCATATGTTAATTGTTGATCTCGAAACCTTGATATTGTGCTTCTGAGTGGTTATGCCACCATTTTTGTGAATGTCTCAAATCTTTTCTGAGCATTTACAGCCGTTATGCTGTCCGAGTCATCTCAGGTTTCTAAGTAGTCTGATGCATTTGCAAATCCTTTCTTCCCGTCTCAATGTTCCCATGGGCCAGATTAACCACACTAGTCAGTGAGTTGAGGTACTCCGTTACCTTGACATATATGTTGGAGATATTATTATGACCCTAGGTGTATTAGGGGATCATCTAGTAATTTAGCCATGATTTGTGTTCTCAGTGTGATGATTCTGGCCATCATTCTCGAAAGCATCCCGTGATGCTACTTAGTAGTAGGTATTCTACTCCTGGGTTCTAAACCCGAGATTCACTCTACCTACTTCATGTTGATAGTAATTGCTAGTTCCTTTAGTATATTAGTAACCTTTGCGATAGTCCTTGAAGTCCGTGGTATCTTCTTCTTCCAAATACCATGAACTACTTATGGCAGAAGTTCCTCGTTGAACTGAAATATCACAACAGGATTATCCTTGAGGAGTCCTCCATTCATAAATCGTGACTCTGCCAGTTCTACCTTTCTGCATGGGTTATCCGGAAGAAATATGTTGAACTTGGTTCGACATACTAATCTATGCATCCACAACTCAGAAAATTATATGTTCCTTTGAGTTGTTCTCTTTAGTTGCATTCTGACCCTCGTCTATCAATTGATAGTCAAGAGTATGCGTGCGTTCGTTTATCGATGCCTATTACTCTTGTGGTCCGTCAAGCCATTCTATCGCAGAATGACTAGGAGAAACAAACTCCAGTACCTCATCCATATTTAGGATTGGGTCAAAGTAGTTGTGTTCCGCAGATCAAGATACAATCCAGCTTCTAGTCTGCTCTACCCTGAAGTATTACCTTCTTTATGACAGGAATTTCATGAGAATTGCACCACCTTTTGTGAATTCTTGACATAGTGATACTTCACGCCATCCTTTTTCATTCCTCGGTTCCGTGTTGTTGCAGCCGGAGTGCCGACAAGTGAATCATGATGTGTGAAATCAATACTCCTAGCAACTCCGTTGCTTGGTAGTTAAATGGACAATAACGTCATCCTTAGCGAGTTGACTATTGAATCATCACCCTAAGGTTGATTGTGCTACCTAGTCCATTTTCCTGGTGCACTCCTCGATTGATGAGATAGGATTTGTTAAGTCCTCGCTCATTTGATCATATCATCTTGCCCTGAAAAGCAAGATTGTTCTCGAGCTTAGTAACATATCGGTGGTTCGTGATTTCCGAAGATCTTCTCGGAAGTATTACCAGGTTGTCACCTGACCGCTATGTTGAGCTCGTGATCAAGTTGGTTTCTTGTGAACCACCTTCTCTCCAAGAATCGGTGTTAGATATCCCTGAGCTAGTTGGTTAAGCTAGACAACAACTTGGAGAGTTGGAAGATAAAAGCTTGCCTGACTTAGTTCGTCCCAAAAGGATATTCTTGTGTAGTGTGTATTGAAGAAAGATGATATCTTCATCGATTGGTCCCTGTGATCAGTTGCTGGACCTATTGTCTTATCAATCCTTTGATTTGAGTGTGGGCTATCGTCAAATCAAGTCAGAACCAACGATGTTCGTAATGTTGTCTTCCTCGTGGTTAATCCCTCGAGCATACACCATTATATCTTTTGGTTCTGACCAATGCTATCACCGTGTTCACATGATGGTGGAAGTTCAGTGATATGGAAATTCCGATGAGTTGTTGTTGAGCCCATTGACAACATCCTTATCTCCTCCATGATGTTGTTGAACATTAAGTTAGTGTTGGAAACTTTTGAAAGCATTTTCTTCATGCTAGCTCATGAAGTACTTGTTTGATGAAAGGAGTGACTTCCTTTGATTCACGTGCATTTTGATGTAAGTTGCCGTCGTGAATTCAAGAAAGTTTGTTTTTGCTCTTTTGGAATCATCCCAAGTCGGTCATGCACGTGCGAAGAATTCTGTGGTCTGTTAGACTGATCATCTTCATTCCATACGTATATCCTAGCACACCAAGCCACTGATTGATTTGTTCAAGGAGAAGAAGTTCCTTCTTAAGAGTATACCTCATGCAAGGATTTTGATATCCTCGTTGATGGTTCCCCACCTGAACTCGGTAGTGTTTTATTATAAGACTACCACGTGGTCATGCTTGCCTGGGACAACGTGTTCACATGTTTGTAGCAGAACCAGCTCATGTTTTGGAGCTTACTATCGTAGTTCACTTCCCGAGTATCTCGCAACGTCACCTCGTCGATTTGTGTTGCAAACTTTCGTTTTCCTTCCTAGACTCGATGAGTCTGGAATATCCTGACACCAACCAGATCTGAATCTCAGGCAGTTATGATGGTTGAAACATTTCCCAAGAACTATAATATTGGTCCCTCGATAACCGGTAAAGTGGATGTCGTGGCCAGCACCACCCAGCCGAAAGACCTATTATTGTAGTATCTTGATTGAAGAAGTTGGCCACCTCCCCATAGGGATTTCGTAGGATTTACCTCCGTAACTATTCCTTATGGATTCTATTGCTCCCGAAGTCCGACCTTTACTTGATGTTCTAGTTATCAAACCATATCTATGAATGGGTTACACTAGCACGTCAAGGAGAACATTAGAAGCGGAGTGCTAAATGGCTCTCGGTCGATCATCCAGATTTTGTTCCTTGGCTTCGCTAAGGTGAAATCTGAGAAGGTATTATCTTCCTTTGCATCTGCATCCTCCATCACCATTCATCATGGTAGCAAGTTGTGTTGCCAGGATCCTTGACACGGATATTGGTAAAACCTTGATGATTATGGAAATGCTCAAGTTCTTGAGAGCACGCTCAAGCGCTAGGTGTTATCTTCGGCACTAACTGGGGATCCTCTCCGTTTCCTCGACATGCTATGACCTACTCAAACAGTGAATTCACTCTCTATTGTTGGGTTCTTCCCCAGTTACCAGAATCATTCCCAGCATTTGCATTTTGTTCCCAGCTTGCACCGTCAATGTGCCATTCTACCATGGGTCTCTTCCATTTCCGGTGATAAGCAAGTTCATCCATTACGTTGTCTTCAACAAGGTAATCCACATCATCCAAGTCCGAGTATGCCATTCTACCGACCCCCTCCAAATGATCGCTTGTGATTGCCTTAGGCTGGTATAAAGAGTTTCAATGATCTTTGAATCAAAAGTAATTCTTTTTGCCACTTAAGGGGATATTTCTATGAGTCACCTTCCCTAAGGTGCATCGTTATGGTATCATGGCAACTCAACTCCTCGCTACGTTGGCAATCGTTTACCACCTTCTTAGGTGTGGAATTGTTGTCTACCTAGTGAACCCTCGTCATCTATTCCACTCCATCTCTCTAGAGGTGTGCTTCGTGTCTCAACCCGAGAGATGGTTCTATGTCTCATTCCGTGAGTTAATCCCGAGTTGCTCGTTCTTCAAGAAGATCGACCCTTCTAGAGTCTCCTTCTTCCCTCCATGTCATGTTGGCAGGATTTCTCAGAGCAAGACTTGCAGACAATGATGGTGATCGAATCACCGTTCAACTGAAGTGCACCCTGGATCGTGAAGATTGTACTAGTTTGCGTTTCCCCTTCATCCTACCCTACGCTTGAATCTCGAGACGAGATTCTTGTTTAGTGGGGGTGAGTTGTCACATCCCTAGCTTCAGGCATTGCTCTAGGTTAGCTTCATGTGTGCATCATGTCTATATTTTTGAAACTTGAATTGAGGAATATTGGAAGCCTCAAAACCCTAAATAAAAGAGGGGCAAAAACCCTAGAAATCTCATTCATTGCTCAAAAAGGGCTCTTCATAAATGTTTGATAATTTTGGTAAGGGTTCTGGTCCCAACCAAAATATTGAACATTTTTAAGGATTTATTTTTGGGACTTTGAATTTAAATCTTTAGCTATTTGAATTTGAATTATATTCATATAATTAGAATATAATTTAAATACCCCTGAAATATTTTATAAGCTTTTGGAAAAGTCCATCTAGCACTATAAAATATTCAGAGGAGTTTTTGGCATTGTTTGAATTAGTTTTAAAATTCAAAACAGTGGCAAAATAAATTAAATAAAACAAAAACAGAAGAAAAATATAAAACAGAATAGGAATAAAAGAGAGAGAGAGAAGGAAGTACTTGGCCTCACCCGTGCAGCCCAGCCGGCCCAGCTCCCCCACCTGGCCGGCCCAGCCCACCTCCTCCCCTTTGTCTTCTTCCTCCCCTCGCACCGAAGCAGCTCGGTGGCGAGCGCCGATGCCGCCTCGGCCACCTCCTGCCTCCCTGCTTGCCTCCGCTACTCCCTGGAGACGCCACGCGGCTCCCTCAGGCCTCTCTCAACTCCCTCCCGTGCTCATCCCCTTCTCCTGCTCTCCCTCTCGCTCCGCACCTCGGACCCGAACGGAGCCGTCGCCACCGACGCCGTTCGCCGCGGCCACCATCCCCCTCTCGCCTCCCCGACGCCTCCCAGAGCTCCGCAGTGCCTCCCTCGACCTCCTCGACGTCTCACTCGACCAGAAGGGCCCCGAGCAGCCGCCATCGTCATCATCCCCAAGCTTCGGCCCCGGCGCTGTTCTCCGTCGAATTCGGCCACTCCGGCGCGCCCCCGAGCTCGCTGACCCTCCCTGCACGATCCCCGTGAGTCCCTGCTTCGTTTCCCCCTAACCCCAAGTCCGATTTCGAGCTCTAGCCGCCCCCTCTACCGGAGCCGAGACGCTCCGCCGCACGGACTCGTCGCCGGCGAAGCCCCGGTGACCAAATGGCCCCGCGCGTGCGTCCGTTGCACTCGCAACGACCCGTGGAGCAACGCTAGCGTGGCAGCTAGCTTGTTTTGCAAGCCGCATCACTAACCCCGCACCCACCCGAGCTCCGGCCGCCGCCTCGGGCTCCATTCCGGCGAACCCCGGCCACCCCCGCACCTCCCGTTGGCCCCCCTAGATGCGCACGGGCACGGGCTACCTTCTGGTGCCCTTCGCGCGTCCAGCCGCCACCCGTAGCGCAACCCCGGTGAACTTCCGCCGCGTTTCGGGTCGCCGCCGGCCGAACTCCGGTGGCCAGTGACGTGGCGCTGTCATTAGCCACTAATGACCACGCTAAACACCCCCCCACAGACACTGACAACGGGCCCCGTAGCGGGTCAAAGCCGAGTCAACGCGGGATTAGCCCCTGTGTCGCTGACGTGTGGACCCCGCGTGTCAGATTTGACCTGGACCTGGTCGTTGACCCGCTGACGTCATGCTGGCGTCAGGCTGACGCAATTAAATCATTTCTGGATTTAATTTAATTCTGAAATTCCAGAAAATAGCTAAAACTTCTAAAATTCATAGAAAATTAACCGTAACTCCAAATTAAATAATTTATATATGAAAAATTATCAGAAAAATTCAAGGAATCCATCTGTACCATTTTCATGCATGTTAGAACAACTTATCACTACTGTTTAGGGCAAATGAAGTGAAGGGCATTTAAATAATCACATATGGAGTTTGAATTTGAATCTTGTATTCAAACCAACTTCATTTAATCTGTTGCTAGTTGCATTAGCTCAAAACACATTCATCTTGCCATGTCATGATCATGCATCATATTGTGCATTGCATTGATTGTGTTCCCTTCTGTGTTGCCGGTATTTGTCCCCTCTCGATAGACGTGATACCGATGATGTGATCGTTGACACTGATGAAGACTCAATGTTATCTTCAGAAGTGCCAGGCAAGCAAAACCCCCTTGTTCATTCCGATAAAATCCCACTCTCTCGCTCCTGCTCTCTTTTACTGCATTAGGACAACAACGATTCATCTGTTACTTGCTGCGGTAGCTGAACCCCTTTATCCTCTGCATGACCTGTCATTGCCACAGTAAATAGATGAAACCCACTAGCATGAGTAGGAGTTGTTTGAGCCCTGTTGTGCCTACTCATTCATGTTTGTTTGTCATGCCTGCTACTGCTTAGAGTTGAGTCAGGTCTGATTCATCGGGGATGAATCAGAGGCGTGTGAACATGTCCTACTGTGTGTGAGCTAAGTGTGTGAACACGATTTGGTAAAGGTAGCGGTGAGAGGCCATGTAGGAGTACATGGTAGGTTGTCTCATTGAAGCCGTCCTTAGGAACTGAGTTCTGTGTTTGTGATCCATGATTCAGCTACTACCATGCATTGGGCCCTGAAATATGACCCCGCTCGACTTCTTATTCACCCTTGTCCTCTGTCCAGGAGTTGCAAGTAGTTTCTGGTGTTTGTAGTATGCTGGAGGCCGTGGACAGCGCTGACCGTAGGGGTGGGCTGTGATGCGGTAGGCACGTGGCCGGGTATACCGGGCGCCCGTTTGGTGTCACGGAACCCTGTTCACATCGTTTGGGGCTGTGAGCGAAACTCCGGCCGGATCTCCTCATGGATGGAACCCGAATAGGCGATAAACCTGGACTAGAGACTTGAGTGTTTAGGTAGGTCGTGGTCTACACCCACGTCGGCTTTCGCTTGAAGTCTGCCGAGCACATGTCGTGTGCAGACGCTAAGTGGTGGAAACATGTATGAAGAAGTACACCCCTGCAGGGTTAACATCATCTATTCGAATAGCCGTGTCCGCGGTAAAGGACTTCTGGGTTGCTTATATCAGTTCATAGACAAGTGAAAGTGGATACTCTAAAATACGCAAGATAAGCGTGAGTGCTATGGATGGCGTTCTCGTAGGGAGACGGGAGCGGATCCATAGTGGTGTATTGATATGGTGAATATGTGGACTCGTGTGCGCCACCTCAAAAGAGTCGCTTGCAGTCGTAGTTCAGGATAGCCACCGAGTCAAAGCTGGCTTGCTGCAGTTAAACCCCACCATCCCCTTTGTTGATAATGATGCATATGTAGATAGTTCTGATGTAAGTCTTGCTGGGTACATTTGTACTCACGTTTGCCTATTTTATGTTTTGCAGAGAGACTTCGGTCTCACTAGTAGTTTCGCGTGGACTTCGACGTTTAGCTTGATACCTCAGCTACGATCTTGTGCCCTCGGCAGGATCTGATAGATAGTCAGGCTTCTCAGCCTTTTTCATTTATAGATGTCTGTACTCAGACATGATAGCTTCCGCTTGTGCTTTGACTTGTATGCTCTGATTGTTGGGTCATGAGACCCATGTTTGTAATATCTCGCTCCTCGGAGCCTAATGAATAAATTACTTGAGTCGTAGAGTCATTTTGTGATGCCATGTTGTATTGCACATATCGAGCATATTGTGTGTATGTTATTGAAATGCTTGGTATGTGTGGGATCTGACTATCTAGTTGTTTATCTTTAGTAGCCTCTCTTACCGGGAAATGTCTCCTAGTGTTTCCACCGAGCCATGGTAGCTTGCTACTGCTCCGGAACACTTAGGCTGGCCGGCATGTGTCCTTCTTCGTTCCTGTGTCTGTCCCTTCGGGGAAATGTCACGCGATGAATACCGGAGTCCTGTTAGCCCGCTACAGCCCGGTTCACCGGAGTCCTGCTAGCCCAGTGCTACAGCCTGGATTCACTCGCTGATGACCGACACGTTCGATGCTGGGTCATGGATGCCTGTCCCTGTAAGTTTGTGCCACTTTGGGTTTACGACTAGCCATGTCAGCCCGGGCTCCTTATCATATGGATGCTAGCGACACTGTCATATACGTGTGCCAAAAGGCGCAAACGGTCCCGGGTAAAGGTAAGGCGACACCCGTGGGAATACCATGCGTGAGGCCGCAAAGTGATATGAAGTGTTACATGCTAGATCTATGTGGCATGGAGTCGGGGTCCTGACACCAACGTTGGAGGGTACGTACGGTAGGGTGGCGGAGGCACAGCCAGCCATGGGAGGCGGGAGTAGGCAGAGCCGACGGGGTGGTTTGGTTTGGGCGGCTGGAGGAAGAAGAAGACAAGAGATAGAAGATACACGACAGATGTTGGATGTCAATCCAACGGCTGGTAGGCAGAATCGTATGTTGACTGGCTAGTAAGTCGACACCACCTTGGATAGGCTATTTCCTCGCGGGCCCCAATTGTCAGAATCCAAATCTGTCACGGTCATGCAGCCTTTCCTATGAAAATTTATAGCCCATTTGATGTGCTAGTTCGAAATAAGTTTGTGAGTGCTGGTGGGGGCTAATCACTTGGCTTCTGTAATGCACAGTGAGCTCAAGCAGCCGGCGAGAGTGATGTTATTTCCCTTGGTTGGGATTTGTTACAATATTTCACTCTAAATTAAATGAATGGCAAGCCATTTGCCTTGTTTCAAAGAAAATATGACAGTCACAGCCGAGTTGAAAAGGGCAGAAACATCTAACTCCAGCTTACAAACTGTACAAAAGCACGAGGGTTAATTGTTCATCAGGTTTACAAAAAAAATAGATTGAAAAGGGCAACAACATCTAACTCCAGCACTGTTTTCAGCAGTCACAGTCAAACGGATCGGTCAGGTCCATAGAATGAACATCCTGGGTCGTAAAATTTACTGGATTATGACCACAATATGTTGTAAATAGAAGCCCGGCACATCTAGAAGCTCTTTTGCCCACCTGAAACTCCTTTTTTTGCTCTTCGACATACCCATCCGTCAAAACCATGCTGCTGATAAACTTAAGCCTGATGGACAATAGTAACCTCGCATTCAGCAGGAAGAATGTGAAAAATCTTGTGTTTTCACGGTTGGCTACATATCGTTCTAGCGTTATTTTCTTCAATCGAATCTCATGACAAGTGAGAAAATCCCGATGCTTACGAATCCACCGATTGGTTATAACTTTCTTACCCCGTCCTGTTGCCTAAATAGACAGGAAGATTGAAAACAGTTAAGGTCTAAAAGAAGAGTGTCGAGAGAGGAACAGCTGAACGGTTAATTCTAGTACACTATATGCGGGCTTCCAATGTGCGTGAAATTATCACCTTTATATACAACTTCTCCAGACATGGAAAGCATTGCAGCAAGCCAATAATCTTGTTCAGATCAAAACTATTCATTTGGATATATAAGATCTTGACAGAATCCAGCACCATTGATAGGCCATCCATGGAGAAACTCTTCATTGAGCATAGAACATAATATTAGTACAAATTGTGTACTCCAAGATGATATATAAATTATGCGCAGAAATTTAAAATGCAGCTTATGGTTACAAGTGTAGATGATAATATAAAGTACCTGAAGAACTGTGGAGCCAAACACCATATTGAAATGAGCACATAGATCATGTATTACACCCAAGGTCTCCAGTTTAGGCGCAGAGAGGACGGTTATTTGCAACGGTGAATAACTAGAATCAAGGATCAACCTTTGAAGTGAAGGGGCATCTTGGATGATGAGCTGCCTTCCGTCAAAAGAAATTCCAATTCTTACAAGGTTAGGTGACTTTATTTGGAGACAACCGATTCTAACTATGAAAACAAGCACCAAGCACTCCAGCGTAGGGCAACTGGAGTGGATGATGTTGTGCAATGAGGCCTCCGATATACGAACCCGCACAAGTGAAAGTTTCTTGAGAAATGGGAGTCAAAGGTTTAGTACCAGATTGTCTGGTAGGTAGCACAGTGCAAAGGTGGCGGTGTGGAGAGAGGACGAATACTGCGAGATGGACATCGGTGCTGAGGGCACAAGTTCATGGCGTTCGGTATGTGGTATGTGATTTCTAGGGGAATAGTAGAACTCAAGCAACTGTAGTTCTGTGAATTCAGGGGATTTCAGCCAGGCGTCCACCGTGCAGGGTATGGTATGCTTGCTCAGGTAGCATGACGGGATGCAGAGGCTTTGAACGGAGCCCTAGTGGGAGGAGATGATGGCTCCGGGGATTTCAAAATCATTGAAGAGAGATAGCTGACGACAGTCGAGATTAAGGGGCACGGCACGCCATAGAGGGCGCCACCGAATTGAGAGGACTTGGGTGCGGCAGCAATACTTGGTGGGGAGAAGCGAGATGATCTCCCCAAGGACGGCGTCCGGGAGATCGCTGATGCGGTCCACCCGATATTCTACGGGATCCTGGGATTCGGTGGGGGCGGGGTTGCCGCTTCTCCCCGCGCTGCCGGGTGCGGGATCTACAATAGGCGTCGCCGCTGGCGGGAGCCTCATCTTCTTGGCGCTGGGGTCAGCCGACTCCATTTTCCTCGTGGGCGTCGCGTCACGCTCACGGATTTGAGCAGAGTCGAGCCTAGTTGTAGTGCGAGCGAAGAAGAAGGGGAGCTGGGGGGTTTTCTGTAGGATTGGGAAGAAGGGGAGCTAGGGTTTTCTGTAGGAGTGAGGTGAGGAATTTGGGGGTATGAGTGGAGTGAGCTAACATGAGGTGGGTGGGAGCAAGGAGGAAGAAGAGCACCCAGGTTTTTTTTGGGGGGGGGGGGGCGGTGTGCTGGGTGTGGGTAGCGCCTCTCATTCAGTAAATATATGGGCTTTTGAATTGATTTTACTATTTACTAGTGTGGATGGGCTGTTTTATCTTGGGCCCAGAGAAACAATTACTACTAGTACAGTGTAGACACTCTACAGCTACCCAGAAAAACAATTACTACTAGTACAGTGGAGACACTATACCGCTTCTGGCTCCTCCTAGGTCATTGAAACGTCTTCCTCTACTGAATGCCGTTATACTTTTGTTCATCGACATGCGGGCCATGCAGCGCACGGGCCCAAATGCCATCCACCAAATTAGAAGGCAGTATGCAGGCGGAGAGTCACCCTGGTCGTAGCGCGGCAGTAACGAGCCATCGTATCACAAAACCCCACCTCCCCGTAGTCTAAGTTTGATGGACGAAGCAACCATCATTTCACTCTTCGCTGAATCCCCTTCTCCCTCACCGTCTTCAAGAAAGGCAACACTCGCATCTGCCACTGTTCTTCTCTCCGAACGAAGGGAAGGTAAGCGGATCCGTGATGTTGGTATATTTCCGTTCAGACAAAAAAAAAGAACTTTTGCAAAGCAGTAACCGATCATCACTCTCTTTTTTGTTTCATTGTCATTGCGATTGTGTTTTCCTTTCAGTGGTCTCCTAGTATTTGTCAGTTTCATGATGGACCAAGGAGAACCAGGCAAAGATCTGCCAATATTGGAGCAGACGTGGGAGGCTGATCCCCACGAGACAGAGAGCTCCAAGAAGATGGAGGCAACCACCGAGCCGACCCCAGATACGCTCACGGCCACTACTGAGATGGTCAACGCCCCGTTTGAGGTTACAGCCCCCGTGGCACTGCAGGAGCAGTTTTCCCCCTTCGAGGATGTGTCCCCCCCCCCCGCTGAGCTGCCCAAGGTGATTTCCTTCTTTGCCGATCTCGATTGTGGTTTTTCATCTAAGTATGTGGTGATTTTTTTTAGAAAAGGAAGTATGTGGTGATTAATAATGCAAAATTTTATTAGCTTTGATGCCATGCTATACATAGTGGTTTAAATAACTTGTGTTTCTTATACTGAAAAGTAATTCGAAATTTGTTTTTGTTTCAATTAGAGCCCTGATGCAGACAAGGATTGTGTGGTTGTATTTGTCACTCGCTATGAGGCGGACGACCTAAATATATGCACTGGGAAAACAGAGTTCTTAGGCTGTTGGATCCTGGAAGCCATTTGCGGTTATACCAATGAAGAGTTGTATTCCAGCCTCACTGTTGTCAGGCGTGTTGTCCAAGGTGTACTGAAGCACAAGAAGTTCAAAGCTACTCTCGTTTGTGAGGCATACTATTCTTGCCAATCTTACCCATGAAGATGACGTGGCAGGCCTCCACAAACAAGTTTATCAGTGGCAAGGCCACAAGGTTGTCTTCATGAAGGTTCACAGGATTGAGCTGCTGCGGGACATCCTCGATGATGTTCATGGCAAGGTCCATCTTGTGTCCAGCCCAAATTAGATCGAGGCATGAAATAGTTGCCCCAGCTAGTGTTTAATGATAGTTTGGATTGTGTCTAATTATCCGAACCTTTCCTGTTATCGACCCCTCTGGGGCTAGTACTCTGTTTGAATCCGTCTATGGGAACTGCTGCTACTTTTGTGTGCCCGTGAATCATGTGAGAACCATCGTAATTGTTGCCGAAACAGATGCATCCTCACTAGTTTTTTCATGAATATGGCATGGTAAGACATAAGTTGTCACGGTTTATCATACGAGCAGTGTGTGTTTTGATGAAATAGAGCACTCGTTCGAGAACCGTGCGCCGACGTATACATAAGTACTTGTAAACACTGTTGGTGCTACCCCACTTGTAAGCAGTTGTGCAAAACACGGCACATTGGCTCAGCTCGCTTCAACACTAGGCTATCGACCAGCTAACAATCAACAATCTGTTGTCTGACATATAAGCAACTATGTATCTTGTTACAGTGGTTCATGCAGTTAATTGAGGCCACAATGTAATAAATTCCAAACGTTCACACGCTAGTCCAGCGCTCATGTGGAACACTCATATTAAACTCGTCTTTATAAAAAACTTGAAAAGCATAAGTTAAGCAATTTTATACATCTCAATGATCATAGAACATAACAAACATATACTAGTTCACAGCAAAAGACAAAGTTGTGAGAAGGTTTACAAATCAGGAAAAAAACAAGCAAGGCTTCTCTGAGCAAAGGGCCTCCCAGCAGGCTTAAATTTCCTGGAGTTCACTCTAGTTTTTTCTTGTTGCCACCATCCAGGGTTAGGTTCTCTCATTCCAGAATAACCAATTATAATTGTGGTCTCAGCTGGAATGCTAAACTGAACCATGCAGTGTACTGACCAGCTGAAATGCTTGTGCATTCCACTAAATTTAAGCACCGCTATTTGCAGAAATAAGCAGACCACAATGCCTCTTGTCCGCGCACCTGTCCAAAAAATCGCCGTGTAGCCGTGCCAGCTAGTCCTCGGTCCATGGACGAACTGGTAGAAAGTGCATTCCGTACTAGGATGCAGTTGTTTTTGCTCATCCCTGCACTGCAATCAGGAAGTAAAACGTACGAATCAGCTTCTTTTAGATTGCGTTGGTCATTCTACCTTAGTTACTACCAATGTAGGGATACCTTGAAGACGGGAGGTTAGACGACGGCAGCGCAGTTGTACTAAACCTGAGGTGTGTGCTTTGGGTTGCGCGGATAGAAACGATACAGAGATAGACATCCCGAAACGATATGGAGACAGACATCCCTGTTTGCGCAAATACGAAATACGATTATTTAAACAGTGACAAATATTACTACTTTCCCCCGTTTCCTCTTAGAACCAAGTCCTAGATTCATGCTACAGCTTTCCCACTTTCTTCCCTATTTGAACCAACGCTTTGAGTCAACTTTATGAACTAGCTTTACATCTAATAATAGTAGAAGTCTAGGTGGCTTTGGAACAGCGGACAGAAGTAGAAAAGGATCCACACGAAGGGATCTAGGGTAGTAGAGCAAGGCAGGTTTCGAAGGAATATATACCTGAGGGTCGTCGGCATGTGGCAAAGACGGCGTCGGGAGGCTGCATCTTGGCCACAATACCGCAGGGAGGAAGAAGAGGTCGGAGGCCCTCCCGAGCCAGCGCTCTCTCGGAGAGAACGCACGGCCGCCGATCGAGACGCGCAGGCAGCCCTTGGTCTCCTCCCTCGCCGCCGACGACAGCGTGAACGATGCACCTACACCCCTGCCCCGGTCGAGGTTGTCCGGCCGGATTTGTGACCAGCCTTGAGCTGAGAGAGAGTGTGGCCACCTATGTGTTGCTTAGATCTGGAGAGCATGAGAGAGTGAACGAGAGGAACCCTAGTAAAGCAAGCGCTAAGGCTCCTGATTTTATATATAGTGGAGTGATTTTGTTGTACCAGCTTCAAAAAATGCGCTCCTACGTGTACCGTCTTTTGTGCGTGTGTGCACCGCTTCTCTTCGTGAGAGTACAATATACTATGCCCAAAGAACGTTCGCCGCAAGAGTAATAGTATAAGTGTGTGACGTGTGAGCTAAAATAAAATGTGCGCACCGTCTTTTGTTTTTTAGAAGTTCTGAGGGTAGGGTGTGAAGAGCACATATGTTCGTGATGTCTACCTGCAGATAGACGGTGGGTGCGACGTGCGAGTCTGCGAGAGGACTCGGGAGAGTCGTGACTCATGAGGGTGCGTGTGCGTGAGAGAGAGAGGGGCACGTATCAATGCAATGCATGTGTCCGTAAATCATTATCCGACAAACATTCGCCACAAGCCTTTTCCTGACGAACGCCGTAAGAACCGTTAGATCGGCAACCGACAGCGTCAATTTTGCCATGTCATTTAACAGAACAGCCACTCCTCCTACACACAAATCTTCCAGGTGAGTGTTAGCAACTACCGTATGATCCCTCCATTCCGAAATGTAGTGCATATAGCTTTATTGAAAATTCGAACCTCGCAAACTTTTACCGAGTTTTCGTGTACCAAATTGCATATGTAGAATACCATGTATATAGCATTTCATTCATCTTTGAGAGGTAACTATAAAGATGGGTGAGGAGTCTACAAAGAAAGACCATGGTATCACCTGCACCAATTTCAAGCATCCTTTAGTGTCGAGGAATATCATAGGAACTCTATATGATCTGATTTTTATAGGATTTTTTCCTTTAGAGCCAATTGGTTCAGGAATAGATTCATATACTCCACATTTCAAAGGAAATAAACATGATATCATTGCTATAGCTTTAGAGCCACTTGGTTCATATGAATGGATTCCTATACTCCCTTAATTTCAAAGGAAAATAAACATTAGCGTATATTTAATAGAAAAGTTCCTATGATATGAACCAAATTACATCTCTTTTCTAATCCCTCCTCATAGGAATTGAGATACATGTCATCTCTAGATTCAATAGAAAAGTTCCTATGATGTGAACCAAATGACATCTCTTTTCCAATCCCTACTCATAGGAATTGAGATGCTCCATGTCATCTCTTTTCATACAACTTCCATGTATACATCTTCTATTCCTAAATAGATAGTACAACCCACTAGTAGCTTTTTTCCAAAACATGCAACTATGGCACAAGAACTATATAGTGTGCCAATAACTTTGAAAAATGGTCGCTGGATGAAGCTAACCCGACAGTGCAGAGATAGGAAAATCCGAGCACTACTGGTCGTTGGATATCATCAACATTCCACCAGATCTGCCACATGTACAATTTAGAAGACTCCATGGTTGAACTTAAGCATAATGCACAAACCTCAAAACACAAGCACTTCTCCTTTGTTCTAGAATCTTTTGTATCATAATTGATTATTATTTTTCTAAATGAATTGCCATTATTTGTTTTTTACTTTATGATTTACAATGCACAACCCCATGAATCTTAAATTTTTTATAAAACTAATTGATTTTGAATGAGATGAACTATAAGAACTAAACGAACATCTACATCATGCATATATGACTCAAAGCTTTACATGCTATAGTGTGTATTTATTCATAATTTGGTTTCAAAATCTCATGCGTTCAATACATGTGTACCTTACTAGTTTTGAGTAGAGTAGCAAATTTCACGTGGCCCCGGGTATATCAAAATGCAGGGCCCATGCATCATTGCCTTTCGGTCGAACCTACGTCCACAATTTTTTGTACGTACTATATCTCCACTGGTCCCCGAACCCAAAATGCTGCCTCGTTCCCGTAAAACCAAGAGGCCCACACATATTTAAGGCGTCGACTCGAACCCATTTACTACGACATCGCCCCGCACGCCGTAGTACTCCTACAAACCCTACCGCCGCACTCATCATCGGTTTTCTTCAAGAGACGAGGGAGAAGCCGAATTGTAGTGGAGGCGCTTTATAAAAAAAGGATCTGTAGTGGAGACCCCTACCCTAGGGTGCCCTAGGTAGCTGTCGCACGCATCATTGTTTTCTCTTTTCTTTATGCTCTTGCGCTCTAGAGTGAAATGATGGTTGCTTCATCCATCCAGCTTAATGCGAGAAAGGTGGGGCTTTGTGATTTGACCCCTCATCGCTCATTTTCTACTACTACGGCGCTACGACCGGGGTGCCTCCAATTCCAACCACTGCTCCGAACTGTAATTTGGTGCATCACACGTGGAACAAGACGGTGGATGAGCCACATGTCGGCCAAAGGGGTCCTGTTAAGTGTGTTGCCATTTTGTGTGCGGACTGACCCTGCTTGAGTTGCTACGCCAACATGACAGGAGCAGCCTACCACTTGGTTTTGCTCCTTGGTGAATCCCGGCTATATTGATCTAAAAAGATACATGCTGAGCTACCCTCTTTGTCTTGGTTTTTTATTTTTAGGCGTCTCGGTTTATAGGGCCTGCACGTAGTTCTAGGTCATCCATTTGATTAACTAAATATGAGTTACTATGTCACAAAAAGTATATCATTGGATTCTTAAGCGGGTGTAGTTGTATTTAAAAGTCGAGGGCGAGGCTTTTCCTGCATGGTAGGCGGGGCAGTTCTGCCTAGTCGGTTCGACAGAGACGCGAGAAGACAAGGAAGTAGGCTGCTGCAAACGTAGGGCTGTGTGATTTGACAGCGAGTTACTGCTGGACAGGTGGGGCCCCGTGATTTGACTTGCCATTATCATTTTAACTGCGGCGCTATGGCCGGCGTGAGTCTCCCAATTCCTGACCACCTCCATACAGGTGCCTCTCCCAATGCTCCACCATGTAGTAGAGGCTGGCTCTTGCATGAGAGCCCACTTCTCCACTTTTTCCTTGCCTCTCTTTTCTCCACATATGCAAAAATGCCATGTAAAGCGCACTATTGTACTTACTTTTACTTGCTCCTACAGGTGCTTAAGCTTTCCACATAGGCATAAAGTCTGATGTGGCAAGTTAATCAAGAAGAGAGAGACTAGTTTGGTGACCCAAGGAAGAAACGGTGCTAAGCGCGTGTACCTAGGTGAAAAGAAAATTTTGAGTCTATAGCTAATTAAATGAAGCAAACTTAGCAACACCATTTCATTGGAAGAGGTCACTCCTTGGCAAATGCAATAAATACTAGTACTCCCTATGTCCCATAATATAAGAACGTTTTTGGCACTACACTAGTGTCAAAAACGTTCTTATATTATGGGACAGAGGGAGTACGAAGAAAGAGATAGAGAGGAGTAAAAAAATACACTTATAGCCAACCTTGTTGTAGTATGAGTGACTAAGTGATGACTATGTATGACATGCCAACATCAGATAGCCTAAATCACCGTGTTAAGTCTCCAAGGGCGCGACCGCGCGAGCGACGCGATGGTCGTGGTAGGCGCGACCATGATACGGGCTGCTGGCAGCCCTTGGATTTGAGATCAAACGGTCGCATGCTAAGTTGCTGAAAATTTGCAGAATAACCCTCCAGGATAGGATATTCACTCATAGGTCTAGAATCACGCCATGCAACCGTTCGTTCTCAGATCCAAGGGCTCTCGGAAGCCCGTATCATGGGAGAATGGAATGCCACTACCCTGCCGTTCGCACGCTGGCAGTTCGCTCCTACTCGTCCCCGCACGTCCATCAATACTACGGCGGTTCACTCCTAGTCGTCTCGTCCATTCACATTACGGCAGTTCCACTAATCCTACCCTCCTCCCAAATCCATGGCGTCCCAAATCTCCACGATCGGCGATGAGTACAAGGTTAGAACCATCACCAGCGATGAGTTCGACGTCATCTACACCCGTTCTTCCGTGGCGGTGAAAGGATGCCTTTCTTGCTTCAGACGCATGTTCGAAAACTCAGATGATGAGTGGATCGCTGGGCTAGATGTTGAGTACACCACAGTCCTGGGATGAGAGAAGGATCTAAAGGATGAAGAGAGGAAGAAGCCCGCCGTGATCTAGGTTTGCGTACATAACGTTTGCTTGGTCTACCACATATGCCATGCCGACGTTGAGTGCCAGGATTTTAAGAACTTCCTCAAGGACAAAACAGTGAAATTCGTTACTGTAGACTTTAAGAACGACAAAGAAGGCCTGGGTCGGATAGGCCTCGTTGTAGGCAACCCCTTCGACCTCCAGAAGAATCTGCTGGTGCCCTCTCATCAGCCTTCAATGCTGACCCTGGCAGGAGCCATGGTTCATCCTTCGTAGCATAAACTGGAGAAACCTCATTAAACGTTTCATCGTCATGCATGGCAGCGGAATGTACTAGATATAGACCACATCCACTACGCTGCAATGGATGGCTACCTTTGTTTCAATATCTACAAGGGTTGGATGAAGAGCAATAGCCAAGTGTGCGGTTCAAGCAAAGAAGTATCGGCCAAGAGGAAGAGGGACAAGGACGAAGTCGAGGACGTGGACGAGGACTCCGAGTAAGGTGGCAGTGTCGTTGCTCATGGTGGTTCTAAACTTCTAATGCATTGTCTATCGGATTAGTTGCATAGTTTAATTTCAGGTGTGCTTAGTTTAATTTGAGGGGTGTGTTGTGCTGAGCCCCCAGCAGAACTATGTTATGTTTCTTCTTGTTACTTTAACTCTTCAGTATGTACATACTATAGTATTTCTTTAATAGAATTTAGCACCCCAATTAAGCACGTACTAGCTTTTTTAATAGTACTATATGCATAATTTGGCGACGAGCGCTCTCTATATGTACCACCTTTTTTTAATTTCAATTTTTGCTCCATGGCGCAATCCATCGATAGTACTACTGTACAAAAGTATACATTTTTTAAAAGGCTAGAGTACTGTTCATCAAATATATAGCCAGTTAAATTCTCAACCTAAAACAATGTGCATGCCATGTAGTAAACCGATGCGGAGGAAGTATAGTAAAAATGAGGTGATTTTACCGAGCGATCAGCGGGGGAGCATGGCCTATCATGCGGTCCCACGTGTCATGATGTACCAAGGCGATGCGTGTGTCCCTCTTGAGGCGGAAGCAATACTACGTGTTTTGAGATGATGGCGAACCGAAGTGGGAAATAATGGTTGCTTTGTCCATCTGGGAAGGTGCGACATTGTGATTTGACGTCTCATTGCTCATTACTACTACTGGGCCGGTACGAGTGGGGTGTGTCCCCCCTGCTGTTCTGCATTGTTATTTGGTGCTTGACACGTCGACCCAGTTGCTATATGTCCCACATGTCGGCGACAGGAAGTATAGAATTCATGAAAGGGAGCGTCGATGGAGGAGTATACTACAGAATTCATGAAAGGGAGCGACTTAGTTTTGGAAAAATCAGTTTTTACGGAGTACGTACCCACTAGGGTTTATAGGGCTCATCTAAAAAACATTCATTTTTCCGTTTGATAAGTCTCAGTTCTACTATATTAGTAGTAGCACCATTACATGTTGGATTTCGAGGTGCGCTAGATCACCCAGCGCAAGCAGTGTTAAGAGGAAACTAACCAATGCATGTACAAGTTCATGGAATTTAGTGGTCATTCATGCATTCATTCTAATTAATGCCTCGGTAAACATAACTTCTTGAGAAAAACGAGCATACTAATTACTTGTGCAAACTACGAAATTAATTCGACCACTCACCGTTTACCTTGGTTGGAGAGATTTTGAAATTGAGCCATAAACTAGAAAGGAGGGAGTAGTAACTTTTGTCTCGATTACTATTTGTGGCCTTGTATAGATGCAAAATGTATTTTTTATAGTGGCCTTGTATAAGTAAATGGAGGGAGTACTAACCAAATTACGTAGTAGGGACAAGAAGTAAATGGAGGGAGTAGAAAAAATTTCTCCTCGTGCTGCGAGCCACCGTGCGCGTGGGCGAGGGAGCGGGCGTAAAGGCGTACAGTAGTAGTAGTAGTAGTACTACTACTACTACTACTACTCGTAAGCAAGCTTCACCTCATCCTGCGAGCCACCGCGCCCGTGGGCGGGGGAGACGGCGTACTAAGCAAGCTTCTCCTCGTTCTACGAGTTGACGGGACACATCAAAAGTACTCCAGTGTATAGAGCCTTTCCTCTAAGGTAGGCCCCACATGGTTTGCCTCTTTTTTTAATTTAACATAACGCGTCAAGTCGCAATTTGTTTGTTCACCCGTGGTAGACGATCCTCCCTCCACCAAGTGGACAACCAGTACACGTGACAAATTACCACGTGGGCTGCCTTTTTCGTACAGAAATGAGCTCCACCGTGTACCCGCGCGGGTGTGGTTGGGAAAGAGATGGGAGTACGTGCGTCGTGCATGCACCTCTTCTCTTCATGCACGTCCCCCACCTACGTCGGTGTGTGTGAGAGAGGTACAAACCTAGACATAATGCGCCGTCCATCCCCATGCCTCCGCCCAGTCCGACCATCAGTTACCACCATGCCCCACTCCTCCTCACCTTATCTCTCATCTTTCTCCCTCCATTTTTATATACAAGGGGCCACTATCAAAATTACAATTTGCAGATATACAAGGCCACTAACACTAATCGATGCAATATTAATGGTGTTTGCCTCGTGGTACTAGCAAAGGAGGACATTAATTATCCCTTGCATGCATGCGGGAGTTTGTAAAAAAATGCATCTTGATGTTCCATGCAATGCACGGGCATCTTGCTAGTCCATGAAAACAACACATGGCAAAATTCCACGGCGAACAAGGGATTTCAATCTGTTGGGAGGGGCTATTTGGATCTTACCCAGGGTAGCGAAAATATTGGCGACCCTTTTGTCCACCAGTGCCTTTGCCACCGATGAACGAGGAATGGCTCGGGTGCTCATGCTGTCATGCATCCTCCAGCGTGCATGTTGGAGACGAGCTCGCACGAGCTGTGTTTTTTTGTCCCACAATGCCGCCCGAGCCGCCCGCAGACCGACCGGAGACCCGCAATTTACGCCATCCAACCATAGCCGCACACATTATGACAGCAACTCAACCAACCGGACAAAATTCACGCAAACACATGGACAAACTGATATTTCATATAAACAACGATGGAAATCACATAAAATACCGGATTTTCATACAAACATGAGGGATTTCATTACATTCAAATGAACTACGTGGTGCTAGTTCTGGACAGCACAGGTATATAATACCTGGCCTAAATGGTCGCCCGCCGATCGATTTGTGTTCCTCATGTCCGGCAGCACAATCACCGGACTGCCGGGAGCCCTGGAGGTATATGCTTCAGCGCAAAGGATGACTCGCTTCCCCACTGCCCAACTGATATCATTGGCTGGTGCCAAAGATGATGGTGGTCGGCACCGGTTCGAGTTCATCACCGGCCACTACTTCACCATGGCCGGCACCGGCTTGAGTTCATCCTAACATTCCCCTCTTCTGTGGAGCCCATGCGGGGTCGACAAAGGTCCTCGCAACAAAAGGATCCGGCAAGACACGTGTTGTGTACGCCGGCGTCGCCTCCGCGGTGGCCTTCATGGGACCCAAGCGGCGGCGGCCTCCCGTGTTCTACTTCTCCTCAATGATGGCGCTGGCCACCGACTCCGTCGCTCTCCGTGCACCCGGCTTCTGTCACTACTTGCATGGCGCGGCCGCCGGCATGGGAGTCTCGGCCACAGAAACGGGAGACACGGTACGAGGCGGCGGCGTGGACGGCAGCAATGACGCCCGTGCGCTGCTCCTCGTCGAGCTGGCCTGGAGTGGCGAGTTGCTGAACCGCGCGCCGGCTTGGGGCGGCAACTGGCTCCGTCGGGCGAGGGGAGGGAGGTGGATCAGCGAGCTGCATAGCTCGTATCCGGCGGGCTACCCAGCCGGCTTGGATGTGGAATAACTACTCTTCGTAAGCCATTGTAAGAGTGGAAAAAATGGTGGAGGATATAGGGGAGCGGCAGAGGTGTACGATTCTTGGCCGGCGTTTGGCCTCGTTTAAATAGGAGATTAAATAGATGGTGGACGGGAGGAGCTTGGCCGGCGTTGCGTTTAACGCCGGCCCGGTCATGAACGGACGTGTGTCCAGAGTGGGTTTCTTGGCTTCCACACGGGCGGGTTTCATGGAGGCATTTGAATGCGGCACGGAGGCGTGTTCAGCCAGGCGTGCCGCGAGTGGCGCCCTCGACTCTGACCTAGGACACCGCACCGTTCTTCCACTGACATGTGGGCTCTTTGGGTGCATGGCCTACATGTCAGTGACCCAACGCAGGCAGCGCATAGCAGAGGAACCTTTGGTGGGCCAGGGCGGTCAGAAGCGGGCATTTCATAAACTGATGATTGTTCATTGAGTGTGACGTCATCTTTTTCATGTAGATAAGCCTACTATGTTGATAGCCCATTCGATACGTTGTGATTCATAAAGACCGCTGCAAACATCAATGTTCTGCTTATCACAAATAAGATTGATTAATACCCGTAACAATCCATGTCCTTAACAAAGGGTGCATGCACGTATAGGTTGAGCGTGTGTCTGCTATGTGCATGCAGGCGTGCGAGTGTTGCGTGCGTGCAAGGGTACATTTCAGTGTTGCATGCATGGGTGCGTACGTGCGTGTGTTCGTGAGTGCATGTGTACATGTCAGTGTTGCACGCCAGCATGCGTGCGTGTGTACATGTCAGTGTTGCACGCCTACATGCGTGCGTGTCTTGCGTGCGTTCATGTGTACGTGCGGGGTGAGGCTACACGTCAGTCGACTGACTTTTTCATCTCTGGTCATTGGATTTTCCAGCCGTTGGATACGAAATCAAGGGCCTCCAGTTTATCATCAAACTCCACCCCCCCCTGAGCCGCCAGCCACCACCGGTCGAACCGCCAGCCCCCGCCGCCCGCGGCCGGCCCGCCCTCCCCGAAACCACTCCCCA